>NC_041390.1:630230406-630286210 GCF_002162155.2 Triticum dicoccoides | reverse complement strand
GCCGCAACCTTCTGTACCCGAGAGATCCCATCTTGGGGCCTTTTCCGAAGCTCCACCGGAGGGGGCATCGATCACGGAGGGCCTCTACATCAACTCCATGGCCTCTCCGGTGATGTGTGAATAGTTTATTTTAGACCTTCGGGTCCATAGTTATTATCTAGATGGCTTCTTCTCTCTCTTTGGATCTCAATACAAAGTTCTCCTCGATCCTCTTGGAGATCTATTCGATGTAATATTCTTTTGCGGTGTGCTTGTCGAGATCCGATGAATTGTGGGTTTATGATCTAGATTATCTATGAACAATATTGATTCTCCTCTGAATTCTTTTATGTATGATTGGTTTATCTTTGCAAGTCTCTTCGAATTATCAGTTTGGTTTGGCCTAGTAGATTGATCTTTCTTGCAATGGGATAAGTGCTTAGCTTTGGGTTCAATCCTGCGGTGCTCGATCCCAGTGACAGAAAGGGAACCGACATGTATTGTATTGTTGCCATCGAGGATAAAAAGATGGGGTTTATATCATATTGCATGAGTTTATCCCTCGACATCATGTCATCTTCCTTAAAGCATTACTTTGTTCTTATGAATTTAATACTCTAGATGCATGCTGGATAGCGGTGGATGTGTGGAGTAATAGTAGTAGATGCAGAATCGTTTCGGTCTACTTGTCTCGGACGTGATGCCTATATACATGATCATACCTAGATATTCTCATAACTATGCTCAATTCTATCAATTGCTCGACAGTAATTCGTTTACCCACTGTAATACTTATGCTCTTGAGAGAAGCCACTAGTGAAACCTATGGCCCCCGGGTCTATCTTCTATCATATTAATCTTCCAATACTTATTTATTTCTATTGCCGTTTATTTTACTTTGCATCTTTATTTCTCTTTATCATAAAAATACCAAAAATATTATCTTATCATATCTATCAGATCTCACTCTCGTAAGTGACCGTGAAGGGATTGACAACCCCTTTATCGCGTTGGTTGCGAGGTTCTTATTTGTTTGTGTAGGCGTGTGGGACTTGAGCATGATTTCCTACTGGATTGATACCTTGGTTCTCAAATACCGAGGGAAATACTTATGCTACTTTACAGCATCACCCTTTCTTCTTCAAGGGAAAACTAACGCAGTGCTCAAGAGGTAGCAACCGACGAACAGAGAAACCCTAAAAACAGATCTATGAAGGGGAACGGGAAAGACTTACTGACGCTGATGGACAGCGGAGGAGCACCGCGGCATTTCTGGTCAGTTCAGGGTGATGTAGCGGCCGAAGTTGATGAAGAGGACGAAGGTCGACGGCGGCGGAGCTCGAGTGCACTGGGACGTCGCAAGGATGAAGAAGAAGGAGAGAAGGCAAAGGGGGAGAATGAGAGGTGAGCTCATGGCCCTATTTATAAGGCCGAAAGGATAAGTGGCATGCGCGGGAATCGAGGAGACAAAAAAGTGGATATGTGACGGTGTGAGGGCCTTGATTTTCGGAAGGGTGAGTTAAGAAAAAGATTTATTTGGGTCGTGCGTCGTATTAATTACAGGTGACGTCACGGCGGGTTACCGCAATTTCCGGAGATCACGTCATGGAGGGTTACAGCATTACACAGGAAGATGAAGACGGATTTTTTTCTACATGTTGAAGATTGACCTGAACAAGTTCAAATCAACCTGGGGCCTAATGTTGAGGATATGACTATCAGATATGACCCGCCCAGGAGGGGCCGGGTCATCCATTATGGCGGTTCATCTAAATGAAGCCCAAGAGTATATTAAAGATGGCGGTTCATAGATAGGTTTGTTAAAAGGCCCAAATCCAGAGGCGGCTTAAGGCCCATAAGTGTAAACCGCCACGTATATGTAAACTTGTATTGTAAGGCATGTAAGATAGGTCACTAAGCCGGACACGTTTGTATGAGCTGGCCAGGACTCTGTAAGCCGCATGACGTCAACCCATGTATATAAGGGGACGAGCTGACAGCGGCTTAGGGCAATAAACAACAGATTGAAAGCTAGGCAAAGCGGATTCGCTCCTTGGTAATCGAAACCCTAGCAATACCACCTCAAACTGGATTAGGCTTTTACCTCATTGCAAGGGGCCGAACCAGTATAAACTCCTCGCATCCTTTGTTCATGTTTTAACCCCTTTAAGCTAACCTCGTCGCAATGGCTCCACAACTAAGTCCTTCTATGAGGACATCTGCCATGACACTTCCACAAAATGAAGCGTGTGGATCACGCCACGGGGAGTGGGGAGACGACTCTGTCACCCGTATTACGACACCAATTGAGGGGGAGGGGGGACAGAGCACTACAAGAAATATGTCAACTTGTGACCTTGACTATTGGTCACTGAAAGGTCATTATTTTTCATTTGCGACCTTTTTGTGACCAAAAACAGAAGGTCAAAAGCCGGCGGGCGTAAACTGAAATTAACGACCTTCTTTGTGAGAAGGTCGTGGACGTTTACGACCAAAATATGCCTACTATTTTGTTTTGGTCACTAGCAGCCTCCCTAGGCAATGTAGGCATCCGACGTGGCAATCTGATGTGGCACAAGAATCAGCCCGGTCCAATTCGATTTTCTACATGGGCCTAGCCCAACAATTCGGCCTTTTAATGTATTTTTTTCTTTGCTTTTATTAGCTACATGGGTCTGGCCCAACAATTCAGCCTTATTGATTTCTTTGTGTGGCCCTTTTAACAGCATATTTTCTTTTTGATCATGTATTTTTCTGGGCCATTTCTTTGCTGGGCCTCTCATGTTTTTCCCTCAAAAATAATTGTCCAATATAACTTGGGCCTAGCCCAGTTCCGAAAAAATTGATCCAATCCAAAAGAAGTTATTATGCCATTGACATTATAACACATCACACCATAAGCTATCTTGGGCAACGTGCAATGTTATTATATTACAACCATTCATTCCAGCAATACATATCTAAGATATCTTTACATCCCAGGAACAGTAACTGCCAAACAAAACTATTCTACAACAAAGAAAATTAAAACAAAAATTTAGATGCTAAGACATAACAGAAGTTCCTATTGTCCTCCTCCTTCCAACATTTGAAAACCTCATTCACCTGCAGTAGATCAATCATGAGTGACAAACTATATAGCAGAAAAAATGTTTAAATGATGCAAAAATAACAATCATTACACATGGTATTCGGGTACAAATTCATTAGTCATTCCACATGGTATGGCAGGTACAGATTCATCAACCATTAGAGTAGATAATAACATCACTGGCAACAATTAATACGGCTTGGATCAAGTCTCAAGCATAATAGAGTACAGATTAGTCCAGTTTATACTCCTCTTTTAGAGGTACAGATTATAGCTAATGGGAGCCGATGTCCAGGAGTATTTGCAAACGATACAACATCATGGAGTGGGATAACATGTTTAGCAGTACATGTTATATAGTAAGCAAGCAAGCAATTTGGAAAGCTATGTTGCAAGATAATTGTTGTGTCGCTAACAATCACCATGTAAGAATGCTTTGTTGTACTAATACATGCACATCAAGCGAGAGTGGTGTTCTATTCTTACCACATAGGCACAAGTGAGATGATGCCCGATTCGCCCTGCTTCTCCACAAGACTCGACCAGGAGCACAAGAAAGTAGGCTGGTAACAAAATAACAAGCCACACATAAAACTGTTATGCCCTGGACAACTATAGAGAAGAAAGCAAAAGTAACCAGAATAGTAGAGGTGTGGTGATCAAGTATATAAACACTCCTAGCATCTAATTATATAAGGGCATTGCTCATAATGAAGAGCAAAGTATTTTTATGGGGAGGAAAGGCTCCCAGCTTCACCACCCCTAGGATATGCATTCAAACAAGAATTTATTAGTGAAGAACAAAAAGAGCGGCTCCCCTGTTTTTTGCTGGAACTACAGTAGCCTAGCTTAGCTTCAAACAAGAATAACGAATTTGTAAGACATGTATGTCTGCCATAACCAAGCAAGCAGATTCAGTAGCTACTTAAACAAAATCCTAGTTCCGAATTCTTTCATACAGTAACGGTGACTAGATGAAGGTTATTGAGTAGTAGTAATATGCATCTACATCCACATAAGTTAGGCCTGGATAATTCCCTTGAAGAAGTTGTATTGACACTCACACATAGATATCTCAAGGCAAATTCTAACTGTATTTGTGGGTTTCAGCTAAAAAGGGCAACAACAACAATGAGCATCAGCATCACTGAAATACTAATAATCATGCTTGTTGCCTTTCCTGATGATCAGCTGGAGGTTGCTTCTCACCACACAAGTACCTGCCGCCATGCCACCTGCCCTGTACCGTGGTCACTCGGAGTTGCCGAACAGCCAAAGCACTTCGTGCTCCCGCTCGTCCCAGAAACTGCAAGATGACTGAAAACAGTCAAATATTAAGATTCGTAATCATTCTGATATATATAACAAATATGTGATGCAAATTTGATAAAAAAAGGTAAGAAAAGCTACCTGAACACCGCTAGCGTGGGCTACTCCTACTCCTACTCCACTATTGACCCAAAAACTGGGGTGATACTTTGGAAACGCTGTATTGTTCCTGCTGATATGTTGAGTCGAGTTTCTGAAATGAATCATGTTTGGTTCATTCGATAAGGAACGAAGTCAAGCCATGTATGATGCCAATGCCTATCTCTTCGCATGAATAAGTTAGCTTCCTGTAAAAATAAATAAGTGAATAGCTTCCTATCTAGTATAACAGGAGTAGTACAGAAGAAGTAAACCAAGTCGCCGATCGAACGACCGACGACCAAATAGGATGGAAAGCGTGCATTGATTGCAGGCACAATGTCGCTACCAGTACCACGTCCGTACTCGATCGGGACTGTTGTATGATGGCCAAGTACCCCAACGACTGACAACGAGGTCGATGGAAAAAATTGAATCACCGACGGGCGAGCATGGATCGCATAATTTGCCCCGGAGTGCACGGCGGGAGACGGTGACTAGACTGGCGTATACGTACACAAAATTCCACATGAACAGATCTGACCTCGGCATCTGAGCGACTCAACGGCAGTGGCAGTGAAGGGGCGGATGCAAAATGCAACCTGTTCCGACTACACAAAGTTCAGCTACACTTGTAGGCACTTGACACCCCCCCAACTACGTCTGTAAGCCCTGCTCTACAGTTCAATTGAAACTAACTCACGTGCACAAGAAACAAAAATACCTTGCATGTATTTATGCGTTGGCTTCAGGGGACTGCAACTACGCAAAGACGAGGAGGGTGTCAACCGTTGCTGCACTGGAGGCACCATCAAGAAATAGCCTCCAGCTCCTAACCTACGGATGAGATCCATCGAGCACTAACCAACTCTTGACCTCGGCATCACTATCTAGTGCATATCACAAACAGATCTGACACGGCAAGTGAGAACGAACCAAGGATAAAGGCGGGAGGGAGATGGATCTCATCTATTACCTGGGAGAGACGCCCGCTGCCAGTCGCCGGTCGCAGTCGCCGGAGCCGAGGGAGCCGATGGCGCTGTCCCGTCCTGGTGGCCGGAGACCTTAGACAGGCCACGCGCGCGTTGGGTCCGGCCAGATTGATGGAGCGTCGTGCTCGTCGGCGAGCAAGACAGTCGTGGTTGCTGGGCGGCGATGCCTCTATCTCCGGCGAAGTCGAGGCGGGCGGTGGAGAGCAGGGACGATCGAGATCACAAAGGGAGGGAGAGGGTTGGGGGTGGCGGGCATGGGTGCGTGGGGGCTGAGGGGGTGAGGAAGATGGATTCATGAGGTCCGCTGCCATGGCTTTCCGATCCGCCCGACCGTCGTCGTGGTTTTGGATCTACGGGAAGGGGAGAGGATGGCGATGGCAGCGGCGGTGTATGGATCTGGGAGAGAGAGGAGGGGGAAGTCGTGCGGGGAACGAGTGGTGTGCGGGGAGAGTGGGTGGGTGTGGGTGGGTGAGAGGGTGGACGTTGGATCCATCCGCCGTGGACGGCTCAGATTTCATAGAGAGGGGCGATCCGCGTGAGAGATCCTGTATGGTTCGATATTTTTGTCATTTAAAATAGTTTCTAAGTGCTAAAACATAGTAAAATGTGAAGCAACTGCCCGTATTATTTTGCAAAATGGCACCACTAAAATTTTCACTCAAATTATACCACATTTTATGAATGATCACCAACTTTAATGCATTTCCAATCTTTCTACCTATTTTTGGCCATTTAAATGGGTTCCTTCCGAATCAACTGGGACTGGGTCAAATTTGAACTACACCTACTTCATATGTTGCTCGTTATTTTTTACATAAATCATTTTAAGATACACAAGTATATATTTCATCAGAGATGCGCCAATAGTTTTGCAAGATTCCACACATAGATACAAATGGTCAAGCCCGCCGTTTTGACCGCATTTTGAAACGAGCATAAAAAATTCAAAAAAATCAAAAAATTGGAAAACCTTTGCATTGTGTCATTATATGTGACCAAGTTTCCAGGAAAAATAATAAACTTGTAATATGGAAATTTATTTAAAAAAGTGTTCTCAGAAATGAGCTGCCATGCGTGAAGATTCATGGCTTTCAGCCAAATGATCAATCTTATGGCCACATTCATGGCATAGTTTGTTCAAATGACCTCATATTGTGCACAAGGGTGCATCTTGGAATTTCAAACAATGTTGCCTAAGGGAATTCCAAACATTGGGTGTCAAAAGATTCGATCCACCTCTCGTGAAAAAGACAAATGTCCGCTGATTCAGCAAGAAGCGGGTCAAATTTGAACTGCAGCTGCCACATAGTTTGCTTTTTATTTTTTCTAAAAATCATTTTTAGGTACAAAAGTATCTATTTTATCAAAGAAACACACAAAAAAAAATTCAAGATTCAACAACTAGCTAGGAACGGTCATTCCCGCCGTTTTGACCGCATTTTGAAACGGGCATAAAAAATTCAAAAAAAATCAAAAAATTGGGAAACCTTCGCATTGTGTCATTATATGTGGCCAAGTTCCCAGGAAAAATAACAAACTTGTAATACGGCAATTATTTCAAAAAAATGTTCTCAAAAATGAGCTGTCATGCGTGAAGATTCATGGCTTTCAAGCCAAATGATCAATCTTATGGTCACATTCATGGCATAGTTTGTTCAAATGATCTCATATTGTGCACAAGGGTGCATCTTGGAATGGCAAACAATGTTGCCTAAGGAAGTTTTCATTTTCTATGCACGGAAAATTTATTTTCCATTTTTCGAGTGCCTGAAATGAGGTTTTTTGTGAATGACCTCCCAAATAATTGTTGCAAAATTGGACTAAATCAATTTTCTAAAATACTAGGCCATATTTAATGCATAATTGACAAAATGGTTGGGTGTCAAAAGTTTTGATCCACCTCTGGTGAAAAAGACAAATTCCCGTCGATTTAGTAGGAAGCGGGTCAAATTTGAACTGCAACTGTTTCATAGTTTGCTATTTATTTTTTCAAAAAATAATTTCTAGTTACATAAGTACCTATTTAATCATAAATACATGGTTTGGTGGCGATACGTCGAGGTTTGGACAGTGGTCGAGGGCCCCAACTCTAGAGTGCGTAAACTCGCATGCCGCCGCGTGGTCACCGCGTGACCGTGGCGTTGCCATGTATTCTGGGCGGCCTAGGCATGTCTAGTGGGTTGGGCACTCCCCAGGTAGGTGCGAGGGAGAAAATTACAACATAAGATTCTCACGAAGAGACCGATCGATGCTCAAACATGAATTAGCAGCCAAGTGTTTGATTAGCGGTACGGGAAATGTATATGGCTAATGGATGTGAGTTTTGGCTGAGGATGATCAGTTACTAAGAAGACCGTCTTCACAAATTTTCAGCTCAAAAGGAGGAGCCTAGGTGGTACTTGCTTTGCAAACTACCACACTGGACATAAATACAAATGTTGAAGCTCGGCTCAAAATAATGAATGAATTGAGCTGGCATTTGGTGGAGGATGGTTATTTGGGCATAGGAAAGCACTGTAGAAAATGGATACTATTTGGACATGCCAAAGTGGTACTTCCTTCATAAACTGTTGTTCTGAACAGAATAGGAAAATGAATATTTTTGAATTATTTTTGAACTAGGCAAGGAAGGTTCTTACATATTTGACGAAGATATGACCCAAAAAATTTATGAGATTTTTTTGGAAATTTTGGGAATGACAGAAATATAGGTTGCTTCACAACCTAGGGCAAAAACTGCCACATGGACATGACACATAGGCAAAACTGATGAGGTGGCGCCTAGTCATAGCAACCAACCACAATTTACAAGGCTATGACCATCTATATTGGTCATTAACAACTAGAAATAAGGCAGCGAACTAGCGCTGTTTGCTTTATGACCATTTCATATAAGGAAATTACGACCTTCCTGACCAAAATGGTCGCAATGGTTTAGGATTTGGAGCCCCCCGAACAGCTTTTGACCAATTGGTCTGAAATGGTCATAGATCTATGACCATTTCTTTCAGGGTCACCGACAGAAAGTCACTAGTTGACATATTTCTTGTAGTGGAGCCCCCACCCTTGTCCACCGGCAACCGCGCTAATGCGACGTATAGGACGTCCAATTGATGGGGTCTGCTTCGCCGTTGGATCCGCCATCGGCAGCGCTGCGGAGCTGGACATGACAGAGAGGGACAAGGAGAGGTGGGGACGATACGGAGAGGGGAGGGAAGGGAAGGAGATGGCACTGGAGTATGGACTCTTCGATAGTGTTTGACCGACTATGTAGGGATTGTCCGGGATGAGGTATATGTAGGGACGAGGTGAACCGGTCAATCGTGGCAGACGCATCCGGATTGCCCACATCCACCCAGACATGAGCTGGCTATGGGGTGCCGGTCAACCTGGACGTATAGATCGGGTTTGAGGGATTCGATTGTATCATGCTTTCGCGAGCGGTCATTGAGGGAGACTCCTGCTCAAACATTTGGAGGCTTATCAGGCATTCGGTTGTAGATGCTTTCACGATCTAAATCACCATTGCTTATCACACATTCCATGTGGCTGGGCTAGTTAACTGTAATCAATCAATTTCCGCAAAAAAAGAAAAAAACTGTAATCAATCAAGGTAGTACGGTACAATAATAAAGTTGGACGGTAAGACGGTAAACATTTAGATGCTTGTCCACCGTTGATCTATCAAGTTGGCGCTGGGACGAATCGAATCGGAGCCGTTGGTTATCTGAATCCCGGAGACCAGATGCACTCTGCTCCGTCAGTCACGTCAGTGTGCTTCTGCTTGAGTAGTGTTGACACCTCCGCACCCTCCCAAGAAGAAGAGGAATAGCCCAGCCAGAGAGGGCAGATCCTCTCCGTTCCCGGCGGGTCGGCGGCGACACCGCTGGAGAAGAAGACAGCCGGCGACCGCATCGGCATCGGCATCGGCATCGGCATCCCCGTCTCCTTCCCCACCCCACCCTACTCGTGAGGCTCGCTCTCCCTCCCTCCCAAGAAGAAGAGGAATAGCCCAGCCAGAGAGAGCAGATCCTCTCCGTTCCCGGCGAGGCAGCGGCGGCGACACCGCTGGAGAAGAAGACAGCCGGCGACTGCATCGGCATCGGCATCCCCTCCCCACCCGTGAGGCTCGCTCTCCCTCCCTCCCGCCCCTGCGCCGAAACCCTAGCTGGTTCATCATATCTTTGTTTCCTTTTTTCTTCTTTGGATGAGTCGCTTCTTGGTTGGATGTAAGATGCACTGTGCTTTACTATCATAGGGCTAGATGTAGAGTAGATTGAGTGGACTAATCGAGATTTTGATGGGATACTCTGACCTGACCTGGATTCAGTTTTGGTTTGTTTTGAGCAAATTCGAGCGCCCCTCCCCTGCAATGGAATGGAATGGAAGAAAGAAAGAAAATCACACACTTTGAGAAACTTCTCAACAACATTTTAATGCAGCCGTATGGTCAAGATCTGGCTTTTCGTGCTTTTGCCTTTGTGTGTTGGTACCTGGTTGTAATAGACTTTTAGTGTTGATGTTGAACTATGGTGCTGTCAGGTTTTCGCCCCATGGCGTTCGTCACGATGACGAGCGAACGCAGTGGGTTTCCTGGCAGTGCTCGAACTCGCTGTACCTCTTTCCCTTTCCTCCTGTTGTTCTCGGAACTTTGTATTTCCG
Source organism: Triticum dicoccoides (assembly GCF_002162155.2). Lineage (NCBI taxonomy): Eukaryota > Viridiplantae > Streptophyta > Magnoliopsida > Poales > Poaceae > Triticum > Triticum dicoccoides. Next base: position 630,276,079 of record NC_041390.1, on the reverse strand, counting down.
TTCATTTGCAATGGAAAGGGGTCATGCCAGGTTCGAAAAAAAAATCGGTTAGAGGGCTAGAACAGCACTTGTCTATGTACAGATGTATACTGCTAGCAGAAAGACAGACACTAGCATCGAAATGTTCTGACGTGCTTCTCAAATAAGATAAAATAAAACGGAGGACACATTTCCATAACCAAGTTTCTCTTGCTATTAGTATTAGCTTATTCTGAACCTGAACACTACATGACGACCCACCGAAATGTAATCCGATTAAACTGTTGTTTTTAGTCTATGGCATGTTCCTTTGGTTGTTTATTTATCTGAAGAAGTATCACGTGTTTATTTATCCATGCTTCTTATTCCTGGTAGTACATAGCAAGTTTCTTTGATACACAGGCATATATGTTTCACCTGCACAATGTCATCTGCTTACCCATGGTTCCGATTGACATGCTATCCGCCTGACCGCCTTGTATTTCTTAATCTGCTTACTAGTAGCTTACAATTTCTTTTATTGCTTGCAGAGTTTGCCATCAGCAGCACATCATGCAGAGGCCCAGCAAACTGCCTGCTGTCTCTCTCCCCGGACGCCCTACCTTTTTCGGACCCCAAGGTTAGGCTGACCTCCCAGATGGCTTGCTTCACTCCATCGTTGATCGGCTGGGCTCCTTCCGAGACCTTCTTGGCTTCGCCACCACATGCCCCTCATGGCGTTCTGCCTTCTCCTCGTACCCATCAAAATCCACGTTCCTCACAAAATTACCACCTCTCCTCATCCAGACCCATATTCGTGCACAAGGTCCTCTTCTTCCTTATACCAGTGGTTCTCATGAGCTATACCCATGTAAGGTTGTTGATCCAGCCAACCGAAACACCGCACTTCGCTGTTGGATCCCTCAAGATATCGTGGAGAAGATGACATTTATTGGATCCTCCTATGGTAAGCTCATCTACTACTGCAAGGGATACTGTCGCATCATCGATGCGTTCACCGGTGATGATGTCTCAACTCCATGTCTCCCATCCCATGCTAAATGTTCAAAACTTCACTTGACTGGCATTCTAACAGCCCCACTTACATCACCCAACTCGCATCTCCTTGTCAGTACCGAGTCCTTCCTGTTTGATTTGCCTGTTGGAAACGACTCTTGGTCCGAACTCCAGCTTCCTTGTCAGTTTGTAATAGACCATTTTGTGGAGTTGGATGGTCAGTTCATTGTCTCGAATAGCTATGGCAGATCCTACGCTCTGCAGCTGGCCCCTCAGCACGGCCTGCAGGAGATAAAAACCAAGCCTGTGGGAGGAAGGCCGGTGGAAGGAAGGCTGGTGGTTTGTGGTGATATGCTTCTCATTCTCAGTTTGGGCGAGTTCCAGCGCCTCGACATGTCAACCGAGCCCGCGACACGGGTGGCCGTGGAGAAGCTGGGCGAGCGGGCACTCTTTGTAGGGCGGAAGCGAAGAGCACGGCAGTTTCTTGCATGAGCCCGGAGCTATGGGGAGGAAGGAGCGACATCGTGTACTTTGCTCGTACAGCTCGACCTTGGTTTATCTATAGGCTGTGTGGCAGGCCAGATCGCATGCAGGATAGACCAACACGCGTTGAACCTGCAGGCTTTGGAAGCACACCAGTGCAGTCATCAGTTCGGCCGCTCTGGCTGTACCCAAGCATGTTCTACTCGGATGGCCAATGAATGATCTGTGCCTGCCAGCCAACCAAGTACAGCTTGCCGCAGCACCGGCTTCATCTGAAATTTGCCTTTGAGATCCAGGTAGTAGAGATTGGTTGTTGCTGCATGGGTAGAATATGTTACTCGGTGGTACGGAGGAGTGCTCCCTGCGCTCCTTTATTTTGTTTGTTGAACTTGATAAGTTTTAACTTGTGTGGTGTTGGCACTAGCTTTACTAGAAGAATAACTCGGTTATCCGGTTTTTACCAACCTGTGCTCCCTGTTTAATATTTTACTAGGTGTACTTGACCACTTATGCTTTTTTTTCTATAATGAAAGTAGCATATGTTCAGTGTCTCCCCTGTTTCAACTTTCAATGAGGAGAAGCTAATGTTTCTGCTTGTACTTTCAACGAGGAGAAGCTAATGTTTCAACTTTCAACGAGGAGAAGCTAACTGTTTGAAGTAGTATAGTTCTGTGCCTCATCTCAGTGAAGATATAAATTCCCTGATGCAGTGAAATTCTGCAGTTCAGTTATGATATAGATTTTCAGTTTAGCTAGAGAACTGGCCACTGCAGTTTAGTTATGTCCCTCATCCTAGTGAATTATGCAACTGGCTAGAATGATCTGATGCAGTGAAAATCTGAGAAGTAGTGTATATATGCTAACAACTGAATGTGTGGGAACTTGTCTCAATTTTCATTGCATCTAGTTAGATATATGCCATGCCAAAAGGAAAATACGTAAACTGCTACTGTTTGTTGCCTCGATGTCTCGCTTTCCTTTTTGTCCAGAGTTCTCTGGTTTCTCATTCCTTCTGTGTATGTGCTTGGTAGCAGGTTTGTTTCTTTCTCGCGCGAGTGGACAGAACGTCTGGTTTTATGGGATTGGTTAGGTCTAGGCGGAAAAGAATTATATGAGACCAGGTCTCACGCGAGACCCATCCTGATGGATGACACGTGGTATTCACAAATCATAAAGCATCCTCACCCTTCACTTAAAATCATGGGGAGAGAGATTAGATGCTTTGTGATTTATGAATGCCACGTGTCATCCATCAGGACGGGTCTCATCTGCTAACCGTGAGACCTGGTCTCATATAATTTTGCTCCCGCCGCAATCGGTCTTAATAGTTAAATATACGGTCAAAATTGAAGCACGAGGATAGAGAAAGCACTACATTGTAGAATGAAGGGAGTACTGTTTTTGGATTGGTGAGCAGGGGCATGAGGAGGCTCAGGCATACCAATCTGCCACGTAGCTTGTTTTTCCTCTCCTTCCATTTCACAGGCCCCGCATGCTTCCACGTGAACTTTCTGTGCCGTGGGATCTACCATACCACCACTATTGCATGATGAATTGTTACTGCTCCTGTTGTCCTACCACTCCTCTTCATGTGGGAGGGACTTGCAGCATGAATTATTACTGATAAAGTGGTTGCGCCATGAATCCACGTCACATGCCCCGCCTTGTATTGTACAATAGAGATGAGTAGAATGTGCATGTGTTTGTTCATAGAGATGAGTGTATGTACGTATATGAGCGTCTCAACTGTCGCATGTTTTAGAAAAGGAAAACGAGTGTTTTGTCAAAGGCGTTGGCATGTAGACGTGTTCGTAGAGGAGGAGGATTTTGCATCTTTGTAACCACTTCCATGGCTCAATCCGATGACACAAACTACTGTAGTAATTAACTTCTACATGACGATCGATGGTGCAATTCAGAGCCAGCGATCTACAAATCCAACAATTTATCAAACCAACCAAATGAAATCCTATCTACTAGCTAGCTTAACTGGAGATCGAGAGGATCTCATCCCAAATCAATCAATGTATATATCCAGCTCCCTCGATCACTGGAGATGGTAACCAGGCCGGACTGGTCAGTCCGTCGGCGGCCCCGGCGCGCCCATGATGACGGCGTCGGACCAGCGCGCGGGCGAGCGATCGCTGCTGTTGGACGATGACATGGCCTCGGCACGCGCCTCGCGCACCATCCGCAGCGCCTCGACCGTGGCCGGCCGTGCGCCGGGGTCCGCGGCCACGCAGGCCGCCGCCACGCCAACCAGCGCGCCCAGCTTCTCCTCGGCGGGGCCGGCGGCGCCGGACGCGGCCGACTCGCCGCCCGACTCGGTGGACATCTCCTCCTCGCGCGCGGCGCGCACCCAGGCGGCCACCTCGTCGGCACCACCGTGCTGGTCCAGGAGGTCTGGGAACGGCGCCCGGCCCGTGAGCAGCTCGAGCAGGAGCACGCCGAAGCTGTAGACGTCGGACGGCGCCGTGAAGGAGGAGGAGGAGCGGGTCTCGGGAGCGCGGTAGAGGAGGGAGGCGGAGGATGCGTCGGCGCCGGCGGCGTGGAGGGCGGGGACGAGGCCGTAGTCGGTGAGGCAGGACTCGAAGTCGGGGCCGAGGAGGACGTTGGAGGGCTTGAGGTTGCCGTGCACGATGGCTGAGGAGTGGAGGTGGAGCAGGCCGGCGGCGATGTCCTCGGCGATCTTCATGCAGGAGGTCCAGTGCAGCGGCTTGCCCTTGCTCGACGGCCGAGACCCTGCATTGCACGCACGCATGCATTTCCAACCATTATACCACATTTAAATCGCAAAACATGAATGGTCACATTGTTTGTTCTAGTTCAGTACATAGCTTGCAAAAAAGTCTATTACTACTAGTTAAGTTCCATGCTATGGTCATCAGCATGGACGAACATTTAGTCATTTACTGGGTAGAACCCACAGCTGAGCTGAGCTGAGGTAGCTGTGTGTGTAGTGTGAGGCCAGCCAGCCAGCCAGTCATCAAGCATTTGGCAGGCAACAATTACTATTTGCAGATGAAAAAGGACCACTCTGATATGCAACAATTACTACTATAGTGGTGATTAACAATTACTGAAGAAACAAATTCTATCTACTGCCTTGGGTTCAGGACATGTTGGCATTTGACTGTATGCCTTGGCCAATTTCGGGAAGAAGATTTGGACAGCTGCGTGGAAAAGGACAATGCATTATTTGATTCTGGCCATTGCTAGCTTGCACTGCCGGATCATTTCTGCTACTGCTAGCATGTGAAAGCAAGAGAGAAAGAAAATCACTAGTAATATGTGTGCAGAATTTGTTTCTTCAACAGGCAGGTGTGGTTGCCGGGACAAGAACAAAAAGGCCTACTTTTTTCTTGCAACAAGTCCGTACACAATCCTGGTGACTCACATGCATGCATGATCATGTTTGTGCACTGAAGCTTTCTTTTATATGAATGAACAGAAATATTTTTTTGATTTCTTTTTTGTCATCTCGTCCGGTGTTCTTGTGGCTGTCTTCATGGGGACGTGCTCCCTGGCCGGATTCTCTCTCTCTCTCTCTCGGCCATTCTCTTGTTTTACGATGGCGCAAGGTTTCATTACTATTGTCAACGGATCTTGCATCATCTCGGACAAGGAATCTACGGGCCACTTAGAATGATTTACTACATGCTGGGAGCTCCGATGGTCATAGTAGTAGGTAGGAGTAGTACCACTTGACTTGCTTTTGCCGGGGACATGTTTTCGTGGATCAATGCAAGAATTGAGTGGCTAGATAGATGACCAGCTAGTAATGGCCTTGATCCTGGACAGGAGGCCACATGGCTGCCTCCTCCTCCTAGCAGTACACATGTTCGAGGCTTCTACTACTCCCTCCGTAAAGAAAAAAAAATATAAAAGCGTTTAGATCACTATTACAGAGGGAATACTACATTAAGAGCTACAGCTAACACTAGTAAACACCAGGCAGGCAGGGCAGGGCAGGCACCAGGTGCAGAAGCTGTTATTTCAAGTGGCGGAGCAGGATCACGAATATCAATCCATACTACTCCCTTGGTTCCTAAATACTTATTTGTCTTTCTAGATATTTTAAATGACTAGTACATACGGATGTATGTAGACATATTTTAGAGTGTAGATTCACTCATTTTGCTCTGTATGTAGTCACTTGTTGAAATGACTAGAAAGACAAGTATTTAGGAAGGGAGGGAGTAAAACGCGATGGAACGGAACGGAATTCAGGCAACACACAACAGGAGAACAGTGAAGAAATCAGCCTGTAAATCCGTCTGAATCTTGCGTTCAGGACACGCTGCTGCTAAAGGTAAAGCTAAAGCAGGACGGGTTGCTCATCCTTCATCCATCGTCTGGTCTCCTCTCGCTCGGCTCCACTGCCTGCCTTAGCTAATCATAATAATCAACCCGGGTGCTTAATTTGGGCAGGCCGCGTCAACATCATTCATTCACGGCCTGAACAAGGACAGTACATGCATTGTCTGAACCTGATCACTGCTACTACTATTACCAATCCAGCAGCTTGCGTGAATAAAAACAACGGATACTAGTACAGTAATGCCTGAAAGAATTTACCCAGCAGGAGGTAGTAACAACTAACAACACTTAGTAACAACATGTGAGCAGCAGGATGGGGCATGTGTTGGGTCTCTATTATATGATGCAACCTCCCCGCATTCTCGTGCACTGAAGTATTTCTGAATAAAAGAAGTTTCTTTGTTTGTTCAGTGAGATCTACTCGTAGTACTTGTTTTTTCTTCATCTATCTATGTATTGATCTCGTCCAGGTCCGGTGATCTTGTGACTGGCTGGCTAGATTTACCTTACGGCGCGTCTTCCTTCCTGGGGGCGTGTTCATGTCATGTGGTACTTATTCGCATGCACGGATGAATGAAAAAAAGGAGACGCTAATACTCTCACCGTTCCTAATTATAAGTTCTTTTAGAGATTTCAATATGGACTACATACGAAGCAAAATGAGTGAATCTACACTCTAAAATACGTCTATATACATCGGTATATAGTCCATATTGAAATCTCTAAAAAGACTTATGTATTTAGGAACGGAGGGAGTAGATACTAGTGCATTGCATTGGATTCAGTTGAGGTGGACACGATGCTACTCAATCGCCTGCCCTCTTGTAGCTAGACTGCCTGCCCTGACTAATCAATGTGTGTGCCTAATTTGTACAGGCCGCCTCAATGTCATTCCTGGACCCTCACCTTAGCGCGTCGTAAGCGAGGACATCATACACATTATTGTCTGATGAAGTTGATCGTTGCTACTACTATCAACACCAAATCGGCAGAGCAGCTTGTATATGAATAAATAAAAGGAATACATAGTAGCACGTCGAGCATCATTGTTCCTATTTGGAAACAGAGGTGCTGTACTATGGTATGCCTGCATAACTTAGCTAGCAGGAGCACCTCATTTTCTTCTTCTTTCCCCATCTTACCCAGGTAGCAGTTATTGAGTTTCAGAGCAAAATGCACTAGGGCACAATGCAATGTAAGGAGATTAACCAGAGCCTTTCCTTCTGATAGAGCTTCTTCTGTAGTGGTATCTAGAAATAATCTACACTAGTAGTGAGGATCTGGCGTCAACATGAGGCTTGTGTGATGTGGAATCTACGTCTACCAACCATTCATCACCGTCTCATGAATTACTGCTGCTCCTATAGACTATAGTGGTGGTACTACTCCTTGACTTCATGTCATGTGGGACTTGGAGCGTGAGTGAGTTAACAGTGAAGCAGCTGGCACCATGAAATGAATCCATGTCACATGGCTTGGCACCACTCCTAGAGAAGAATACTAGTACACATGTCCCGCAATTCTTGTTTATTCATTTTTATGAATAAATCATAAGAGCCGGACTTTTTTTGTCACTTATGGTGAAGCAGAGGCTTGAGCCCTGCGCATGCCAATGTTGTCATCTACTCTACCTCTACGGCTCTACCTCTACTCTAGCTAGCACCAAGGAACAAAGCCGGGTCGCCATGGAATGCAACGGAATGCATGGCAATGCAAGAGTCCAACAGACTCCAGAGAGTTACTAGCAGTGCACGCCAGATCCATGCTGCATGCTCTTCAGCTACCCAACAAGAAAACATAGAGAGAGAGTGAGACATGGTTGGATCCGCAACTGCCCCATGCTTTCCCCCGTGATTTGCTCCCTCAATGCCACAATGCCGTGACCGTGAGTGACAGCAAGAAAATTTGTCCCGTTTTGTTTGTTGGTTGGTTGGTTCATGGGCACGGGCACGGGCAGGATGTGCGTGCGGTTCAGTGTTCATAACTTCGCATGAATCAATGCTAAGCAGTACAGATTGTTGGCCCTGATAATGACTTACTCATGCGGTTCATAATTTGTTTATCCTTATCATGGATGGATGGACGGATAGATGCATGGCAACGAGCAAGGAATTGAGCTGAAAAAACAGTTTCTTTCTTTCACACAAAACAGAGCATGGCAATGGCGAGAATGGAAGACGAGCAAGAAGACGGCAATGGCGATGTGTACCCAGTGACTCAACTGACCGTGGACGAGGGAGAAGAGGCTGCCGTTGGGGTAGTAGTCGTACACCAGCAGCCGCTCCTCCTTGGCCTGGAAGTATGCCCGCAGCGCCACCACGTTGGGGTGCCGCACCCGCCCCAGCTCCTCCGCCCGCCGCCCGAACTCCAGAGCCCCGCCGCCCACCCCGCCCGCGCCCCCCGCGTCGCCGCACCGCATCCGCTTCACCGTCACGATGAACCCCGTCTCCATCACCGCCTTGTACGTGCTCCCGGCCTCCCCGCGCCCCAGCGTCTCCGCCGACGCCCGCAGCAGCTCCTCCAGGCTGTACGCCTCCGCCGCGCCCCCGCAGAACACCAGCTTCCCGATCCCCTCCCGCTCCCACGAGAACTCGCGCCCGCCCGCCGCGTTCGTCGCCGGCGGCAGCGCTGCTGCGTTCGCCGAGCGCTGCTGGTGCTGCTGCTGCGCGTCCTCCTCGGCCTGCTCCTCCGGCGTGCCATGGCCGCCCTTGTCCACGTCCCCGGCCACGCGCTTGTTGCGCCCGCGCCCGCGGCGAGACGCCGTCACCGCCGCGGCGACCAGCAGGGCAAGCACCACCGCCCCCGCCACAGTCGACCCGGCGATTATCGCGGCCTTCCTGCGGCGTCCGCTGCTGCCGCCGGACCCGCCGGGGGGAGGGAGCGGCGCGAACGCGGCCGTGGCGGGGGAGAGCGACATCGGCCCGGGAGCCGCCGCCACCACACACGGCACGGCGAGCGGCGCCCCGCAGAGCCCGGCATTGCCCGCGAACGCCGACGCGTTGAACCGCCTCGCGAGCACGCCCGGGATCTGCCCGGACAGCCGGTTGCCGGAGACGTCGAGGGCCCGGAGCGTGCTCTGCGGCAGCGCGGGCAGCGGCCCCGTCAGCAGGTTCCCGTCGAGCAGCAGCGAGGTGAGCCTCGGCACGCGGGCCAGCTCCCGCGGGATCCGGCCGGAGAGGCGGTTGTCGGAGAGCACGAGGACGGTGGCGCGGTGGAGCAGCGCGAGGCTGGCGGGGAGCGGGCCGGAGAGCGCGTTGGACGCGAGGTAGAGCAGCTTGAGGTTGGGGAGCGCGGCGGCGAGGCCGTCGGGGACGGGGCCGGAGAGCGCGTTGGCCTTGAGGCTGAGCACGCGCAGCTCGGCGAGCGGGGAGAGGAGGGCGGCGGTGAGGGGGCCGGTGAGGTTGAGGTTCTCGAGGACCAGCTTGGTGACGCGGCCGGCGGGGTCGCACTGGCGCACGCCGGGCCAGGCGGTGCAGAGGGTGGTGGCCGTGGAGGCGTGCCATGTGAGGCGGTTGGAGGCGTCCAGGGCGGACTTGAGGGCGAGCAGCGCGTCGGCGTCGGTGCCGCTGGCGCTGGCGAGGTGGTAGAGCAGGAGGAGGAGGAGGAGGAGGGGCAGCAGGTGGTGGCGCGGCGAGAGGGATCCGGGGGGCTTCATGGTGCGGTGGAGTGTGGAGTGAAGGAAGGGGAGGGGAGGTCAGCAATGGCGGGTGGGCGGCATTAATGAGCTGAGGGAGCAGTGAGCTAGCTCCTAGCTGTAAAAGAAGAGAAACGGACAAGGCAGGAGAGGGAGGAAGAGCATGAGCTGCTGCCTTGGCTTGGATCTCTCCGGAAAGGAAAAGAAAAGAGCATGAGCTGCTGCTGCTGCTTAACTAAATGCGGCTTGCCGGAGAGGAGGAAGAAAGACTGCTCTGCTCACTAATTAACCACATGCTCTCTGACTCTGACGGAGGTGGATGATTAACCTTGGGACCTGGTGTTGGTAAACATAAACAGAGGCAGCACCCACCCACCACTATCAATTGTCAGTCAGTAGTAGTAATAGTAAGTGGGTCAATGGCGTGGCTGTGGAAAGCCTGACCCACGCCCATTTTACTACTAACAGTATAATCACTGACTGTCTCCATGGATACAGATTCCTCCCCTTCCTTTCTTTCTTCTTTGCTGCAGGGAGGAATCTGTATCCATGGATGCTGCTGCCTCGTGCTCGCGTGCCAACCATGGATCCTCTTTCCTGCAGCCGCATACTGTTCATCCATTCCTTCCAGGCTTAATCTCTTTGGGGATCATCATCTCGATAACAAACTGTTAGTAGTAATTGAATTCGTTGGCACCGCAATGCATGCGCGCCCTTAATCCAAATCCAAATCCAAATCCAAATCTACCTACCATTTGTACTATTTGTGTGTGCGCGCCCGTGACTGACTCTAGCTGTGTGTGTGTGTGAGGTCCATTGAGTGCTGCCCGGCCTCCGCTCCTCCGCCACAGCAGATCGGAAAGGAGGAGGAAGAAGAAGCGCACTCCCGTTGTTTATTTTTCCCCATTTCACCCTCCAGTTCCTCCACGGGCCCGTCCAGCTAGTTTCAAAAATACACTATCATTTTCATGTCTCCATATTTTTCCGTATACAACAAGAACGTTTTTCATGCCTGTTTTTTTTTAAATGTTGATACTCTTTTTTTATAAGTTTGGTCAAAGTAAAGATACTTTAACTTCACACAAATCTTATATGCAAACTAAAAAGGACCGGAGAAAGTATCTACCGTAAACAGAGACCAATGCACTCAACTGCACGCCGGCCCATGTTCAGAAGCAAGTGCTTCTGTTGAAGACATAAATTCTTCAGACATACAGTAGTGATTTTGTTTCTTTGACGAGCCAGCAGTAATAATGATCTGGCAGTGGTAGCTAGCAATTGACAGACTCAAATAATGCAGCATGCAGTATGCATTGTCCTTATCCCTGCACTAATAATGCAGTTCTACGAGACGTGTCACCGTCCAAATCTTCTCCCCAGAACCAGAATTGGGTAAGGCAGGCAGGCAGGCAGTCAAATGCCAACATGTCCTGAACCCACCCGAGACAGCAGAGAATTCATTTCTTCAGTGCGCAAATCGCAAGGGACAAGCGCAAAGATACAAGGCACATGTACCAGCACAGATTTATCGATGACTTACAGAGTGACAGTAGTCCTTGTTAATCACTAATATAGTAGTAATTGTTGCACATCAGACTGGTCCTTTTTGATCTGCAAATAGAGTAGTAACTGTTGCCATCACAGCATCTAGTATAGACAAATTCGGACGCGGCTGGCTGGCCTCACACTACACACAGAGCTAGCTCAGCTCAGCTATGAGTTCTACCCAGTAAATGATTAAATGTTCATGCATGCTGATGGCCATAGCATGAAACTTAACCAGTACTAGTACGACAAGTTAAAGTTATTCGAGTACTGAACTAAAACAAAAACGTCATCATGCATGTTTTGTGATTGGTATAATGGTTGGAAATGCATGCATGCAATGCAGGGTCTCGGCTTTGGTTAATCTCTTTGCATTGTAATTCCTTTTATTCATCTATTTAGAAGCTGCCGATTTGGTGATAGCAGCAATGATCACGAAAATCCATCTCTGCACCCGCCCTTACAGTAAAAATCAAAACATATACTAGAAAAAAAAACAATTTGTGATAGACGATTTGATGCGTGAGGTTCGCTCCAATTTTCAAATCATTTGTACATCTGAGAATCTCTCAACAAAAAAGACAAATTGAGGGTCTGTAAAAATATTTACTGTTCATGTACTGTTTCGGGCTGATTTGTCTTTTTTCTGACAGCTGCTCAAATGTCCAAATGACTTGAAATTTGGAACGAGCCTCACGCATTAAATTGTCTACCGCACAAAAAAATTTAAAAGTTTTTGAAATTTTTACTAAATTTTTTCTAACCGGATGCAGATGAGCCTGGACACCGAAACGCCCTACTCTAATGATCAACTTGAGACAATAATGTGTATGTAGTCCTTGTCCATGAGCTGAGGTGAGGTGAGGTGAGGGTCCATGCATATGAATGATGTTGACGCGGCATGTACAAATTAGGCACCCATATTGACTGATTATGATTAGTTAAGGCAGGCAGGCAGTCCAGCGACAGGAGGTCATGCTTTAGCTTTATTATTAGCAGCGTGTCCTGAACCCCATATACTAGCAAGTAGTAGTGCAGTGCACATTTCTTTCTTCAGCAAGATTCAGACAGTGCTGTCGTCTTGTGTTGCCCAATTCCATTCCGTTCCACTGCTCCTCCACCACTTCAAATAGAGTCCATATGTGCACCTGGTGCCTGCCCTGCCTGCCAGGTGTTTACTACTCGCTTCGTTTCAAAATAGATGACTCAGCTTAATACAAAGTTGAGTCATCTATTTTAAAACGGAGGAAATATGTGTTAGGTCTAGCTCTTAATTTTAGAGAAGAAAATGGGTTGAACATGTGTACTGTACTCCTAGGAGGAGGCAGTACCAGGCTACAATGGCAGCCATGTGGCCTCCTGTCTTGGATCAAGGCCCTTACTAGCTAGCCATTTAGTAGGGCGTTTTGGAGCTCGGCCTCTATGGAGGCCGGATTTTTTGAAAAATTCAAAATTTACACTTTTCAGTTTTAAAAAAATCTAAAAAAAATTATACAAGTAAACAAGGATGTTATGAGTATGTATGTAAAATTTGAGGATGAAATACCCTAAAATGCGATCTGTGCAAAAAAGATAAATTCATGGACTTTGAGAATGAATAGTGCATCTACTAAAAAGCCTCAGATTTGTTTTTTTTGTGTAGCACTCATTTTAAAGTGTTTCGTCCTGAAAATTTACACACATATGCTTTATGTCTCTAAGTATGTGTGTATTTTTTTTCAAATTTTTTTGAAACATGAAAATTTGAATTTTGATCAAGTCAAACTCGGGCTCCATGGAGCCCGAGCTCTAAAGAGCATTTTCGGCCATCTACTATCTACAATATCTATCTAGCCACATAATTCTTTCATTGCTCCACGCAAGCAACTCCCCAACACAGCAAGTGAAGTAATGGCCATCGGAGCAGCAGTAATTTTTTTTCGAGAGTACGCCAAAGACGTACCTTAGCTTTATAGAAGGATGAAAAATATGTACAAGGGTTTACCAACGGCAGGCATCACCTGGATGTGCCTACACCTGATCTCTCTCTAGGAATGTAAGGGACTACTCACAAAAATGTAACACTCCACTCCTACGCGCCATCGGCCACAACTGACGCTCCCTAAATATGAGCTGGACAGTGCCGAGCTCGTTACAATTTTCATTTCTACCAAAACTCTACCATTCCGTTGCTTCCACAAGCACCAGCAGATGAGCACCACCAATGAGTCATAGTCCTTCCGGTGAGTCTTTGACACCAGCTTCCGTGATGTCGTCCACCAATCTTCCATAGTATCTTGGCCAGTTGGCATGAGCTCGAGTGGCAGACCGACCCTGATGAAGCATTGGAACCACACTTGCTTGGCGAACGCACATTGGACCAAGATGTGGTCTACCGTATCCTCCTCCTGCTCACAAAGATAGCAAGGTGATGTTGAGTCCTGCAACCCCTTGCCGGTATATTCCGTGCCCGAAGATCGGTTGACGTAGGGGCAACCTCCACCTTAGCTTGCCACGCCAAAGTGTGGCGTGCCACAGCTCCTTTGGCATGTGTTTGGGTTTGTACTAATGTTTGGCTCGCTACAGCTAGTCCTGGCCATCTCCAGCCCGACCCTGTCGGCCCACCCAGGTCCGGCCCTAAAATTCAGGGCCTAGGCCAGATGGGCTTGCCCGTGGGCTGGGCTTGGGCCTGGGTTTTGAGCCCACCAGTAGGGCTTGGACGGGCTTGGGTTTGGCATATTGGCATTTAAGGAAGAGGCCCGACCCATTGCCCTAAGCCCTAAAGGCTTTTCAGGGCTTTTTACTAGATGGGCCGGGCTTAGGCTTGAAAAGTTGGCCCGATGGTAGGGCCTAGGTCTCAGCTTTCTGTCATAGGCTTTTTTAGGCCCAAGCCCGGCCTGGCCGGGCCCATGGCCAGGTATAGCCACAGCCCATAGGAGCATCTGCGGTAGAAATTTTTGCCTAAGGTGCGGCGTTTGTTTTGAGTGCCACAGTTTCTGTGGCGAGCCACAGCTGTGGGCATATGGCTAGCTTAGACGTGGCAAATTAAAGTCTTCATAATGAAGCGTTGGGCCGTAGCATGCAAGAGTGGTCGACAGAGATAGAATCCCGTCCTGGGAACACGTCCCCAGCGAGACACGGCGTAAACCTAGGCAGCCACAAAGATCACCGGACGAGATGACAAAAAAGAAATAGCACTAGTTGTACGAGCTCTCACTGAATTAAAATATTTTTTTTCAGTCATTCATATAATACCCTCGTTTCTAAATATAAGACCTTTTAAAGATTTCACTATAAACTACATACGGAGCAAAATGAAGGAATATAGTTATACTCTAAAATGCATCTATATACATCTGTATGTAGTCCATAGTGGAATCTCTACGAAAATTTATATTTAAGAACCGAGGGAGTATAAAAGAAAAAAAATGAAGCTTCAGTGCACGAGTGCATGCATGCATGCATGTGAGTACGGACTTGTTGCAAGAAAAAAATAGACCTTTTAGTTCTTGTGCTGGCGGAAGATGATCGATAACTGCAAGCACACCTCTTCAAGAAACAATTTCTTCAGACATACGTACTATTAGTGATTTTCGTTCTTGTTTTCACGTGCTAGCAGTAATGGTCCGGCAGAGGTAGCCAGCAATGGCCATATAATCAATGCATTGTCCTTTTCCACGCAGCTGTCCAAATCTTCTTCCCGAAATTGGCCAAGGCATACAGTCAAATGCCAACATGTCCTGAACCCAAGGCAGTAGATAGAATTTGTTTCTTCAGTCCGCATCCACCATGTCTTGTCTTCACAAGCTAGGGACAAGCGCATAGATACAACACAATGGCACTTTTTTTTTTGAATAGGAGGATTACCCCGGCCTCTCTGCATCTAGTGATGCATGCAGCCATATTATTAAACAGATACAATAGCACATGTTGTACACAGATTTATCGATGACATACAAAGTGACAGTGGTCCTTGTTACTCACCACTATATTAGTAACTAGATGATACCCCGCGCGTTGCTGTGGGACTTTGTGGTTCCATTAACAGATTCCAAGAAAAGCATATATTGGCCCTATTTGTATCCCTAAGTTAGAGTTGGTTCTAGTTAGTTGGGGCTTAAATAACCCAAAAGTATCCAAACATAATGGGTTAGTTTGGGTTATTGGATCTAACCCACCCAAAAAACTAGCCCACACTAGAGGAGCTTATTTTGGGTTAGTTCTCCTGGGCCCACTAGAAAAATAGTAAAAAATGTTACCCCTCCCATCCAAACAGGATCCAAAGTAGTCAAATGATTGAGAAATAATATTTATTGTTGATCTAACCCTACCATCCAAACAACTCTTTGGTTAGAGTTAGTTCAAGACTAGTTCAGGATTAAAATCTAACTCTAACCTCTAATTGAGTTAGAGTATGCAAACAGGGCCATTGTATGAATGAGTATTAAATACAACTTGAACTGTTGAACAATACATTTATATTTTAAATGCTGATTTTGAAGACCCAATGGAATATTGACATTTACATTTGAAATGTTGAGCAAACATATTTCTGCACAAACATAAAGAGAATTATCAGTAACATGCACCGATTTCTCTCCCAAATAACTATGTTGGATTTTGCTGATAAAAAAACTATGTTGGAGTTTTTAAGAGCATTGAAGTAATTCTAGTACACTTGGTTAGCCTATAGTCGCTCCAAATGAGGCATTTGTTCACCTACAAAGAAAAATTCAAATTCGAGTGGTCAAATATTAACAATCGGAAAATAAAGTATGGGCGTATGACACTACAGGTAAAGCACACCTGAGAAGTCAGCTGAGATATATGTTCCAAACATCCAGAGCGCCATCATGAATAGCATACATTGATATAGTTCTTTTAATTAGTAAGGAAGCAGTACTATACAGAAACAAAACTAATTTATTTATTTATACCGGCATGATAATCTAGAAATTCCCTATTCGGGTGATTTTATCTTTTTCATTCGCAGCAAAGAAAAAAATTTGAAATTGAGTCGTACTTGCATTCTTGATTCTTCAAAAAAACTGAGAGAAGAGAATAGACTCTTCATATTTACTCTGAACAATTTTAACTTCATGTAGGAGTATAAAACATTAGTATACTGTACTGCCTCTGATTAATTTATAAACAATTAATATGGAAGGGCGGCAGTAGTTAAGTTTCATGCTATGCTATCAGCATGCATGAACATTTACTGGGTACTACAGTCACTCTGTGTGCAAGAATCTATAATACTCCCTCCGTTTCTTTTTACTCCGCATATAAGATTTGGTCAAAGTCAAACTACACAAAGTTTGACCAAATTTATATAAAAAATTATGAACATCTATAGTACTAAAACTATATAGTATGAAAATATGTTTCATGGTGCATCTAAATATATTGATTTCATATTGTGAATGTTTATGTTTTTTAATATAAAGTTAGTCAAACTCTATAATGCTTGACTTTGACCAAACCTTATATGCGGACTAAAAAGAAACGGAGGGAGTACCTAAATACCACCACCTAGACAACACCCAAAGTCCTAATTCTTCAAAAGCGACGCCTCCAAGAAGGAAATAGTGCAGAAACACCATCATCGCCCGATCCTAGATCTTAGGTTTTCACCCTGGAGAATATCCGCGCTCTCAAAACACAATGCCTTCAACAAGGTCATTGCCAGGCACAACCAATTAAGGCCAGACCTTGGGCTTTCACCCTAAAAGCTAAGACTCTGTACTCCGCCTGTGCTGCCGCCCCCACTTGCCGATGCCACTGCCACGAGTCATGAATCACCAAGCAAAGTCCTCATCGCCGCGAAGACTCGATCTGCTATTACAAGACCTCAGACCCCAGCCACCATGACGTTCTCCGTCACTGTCTTCACCATGGAAATCGAAATATCGACGTGTCCCATACTGTCAACAGACAACAAAGCTTCACATCACACCCTCCTGAAGCCACTCGGGCTGAAATAGGGGTGCACACGGCCGAATCCCATCCGACCCAGAAATCTACAGGCATGAAACACCCAACGAAGATCTCCAACGGAGCATTTCAGAACTCGTCAATGGCTAGATCCATGAGGGTCGGTAACCGGCACAACACCATCTTAGAGCAAAAAGAACCAAAGGACCGCGCCACTGATAACCCACAAGTATAGGGGATCGCAACAGTTTTCGAGGGTAGAGTATTCAACCCAAATTTGTTGATTCGACACAAGGGGAGCCAAAGAATATTCTCAAGTATTAGCAGCTGAGTTGTCAATTCAACCACACCTGGAAACTTAGTATCTGCAGCAAAGTGTTTAGTAGCAAAGTAATATGATAGTGGTGGTAACGGTAACAAAGTAAAGACAACAAAAGTAATGTTTTTGGTATTTTTGTAGTGATTGTAACAGTAGCAATGGAAAAGTAAATAAGCGTTAACCAGTATATGGAAAACTCGTAGGCACCGGATCAATGATGGATAATTATGCCGGATGTGGTTCATCATGTAACAGTCATAACATAGGGTGACACAGAACTAGCTCCAGTTCATCAATATAATGTAGGCATGTATTCCGTAAATAGTCATACGTGCTTATGGAAAAGAACTTGCATGACATCTTTTGTTCTACCCTCCCGTGACAGCGGGGTCCTATTGGAAACTAAGGGATATTAAGGCCTCCTTTTAATAGAGAACCGGAACAAAGCATTAACACAGAGTGAATACATGAACTCCTCAAACTATGGTTATCACCAGGAGTGGTCCCGATTATTGTCACTTCGGGGTTGCCGGATCATAATGTTGGGTTTCGTAGTAATTTCAAAAAATTTCCTACGCTCACGCAAGATCATGTGATGCATAGCAACGAGATGGGAGAGTGTTGTCTATGTACCCACGCAGACCGACTGCGGAAGCGTTGACGCAACGTAGAGGAAGTAGTCGTACGTCTTCCCGATCCGACCGATCAAGCACCGAAACTATGGCACCTCCGAGTTCGAGCACACGTTCAGCTCGATGACGATCCCCGGACTCTGATCCAGCAAAGTGTCGGGGAAGAGTTCCGTCAGCACGACGGCGTGGTGACGATCTTGATGCACTACAGCAGCAGGGCTTCGCCTAAACTCCGCTACAGTATTATCGAGGAATATGGTGGCTGGGGGCACCGCACACGGCTAAGGAATAGATCACGTGGATCAACTTGTGTTTCTTGATCTGTCTTTGGTGCTAGCCCTGCCCCTCTATTTATATCTTGAGCCCTGGGGTCGAAACTTGGAGTAAAAGTCTCCACAAAGTCGGTTTCACCCGATAGGCAAGAGTCCTTCTCGGACTCCAGGGCCAGACGCCAGGGATCCCGGCGTCTGGACCCAGACGCCAGGGACCCTGGCGTCTGGCCCCTGGACTCCGCAAAACTTCCTTTTGCGCTTTCCAAAAACCTTGTGGGCTTTCCCCTTTGGCCCAAATAAAGTGTTCTCGTACCCAAACATTTTGGGAAACATCCGGAACCCCTTCCGGTGATTTCCGGAACCCTTCCGGTGACCAAACACTATTATCATATATATCAAACTTTATCTCTGGACCATTCCGGAGTTCCTCGTCATGTCCGTGATCTCATCTCGGACTCCGAACAACCTTCGGTACATCAAAATGCATAAACTCATAATATAACTGTCATCGTAACCTTAAGCGTGCGGACCCTACAGGTTCGAGAACAATGTAGACATGACCGAGACATGTCTCGGTCAATAACCAATAGCGGGACCTAGATGCCCATATTGGCTCCTACATATTCTATGAAGATCTTTATCGGTCAGACCGCATAACAACATATGTTGTTCCCTTTGTCATCGGTATGTTACTTGCCCGCGATTTGATCGTCGGTATCCAATACCTAGTTCAATCTCGTTACCGGCAAGTCTCTTTACTCGTTCCGTAATACATCATCTCGCAACTAACATATTAGTTACAATGCTTGCAAGGCTTATGTGATGTGCCTTACCGAGAGGGCCCAGAGATACCTCTCCGACAATCGGAGTGACAAATCCTAATCTCGAAATACGCCAACCCAACATCTACCTTTGGAGACACCTGTAATGCTCCTTTATAATCACCCAGTTACATTGTGATGTTTGGTAGCATCCAAAGTGTTCCTCCGGCAAACGGGAGTTGCATAATCTCATAGTCATAGGAACATGTATAAGTCATGAAGAAAGCAATAGCAACATACTAAACGATCGGGTGCTAAGCTAATGGAATGGGTCATGTCAATCAGATCATTCAACTAATGATGTGATCCTGTTAATCAAATAACAACTCCTTTGTCTATGGTTAGGAAACATAACCATCTTTGATTAACGAGCTAGTCAAGTAGAGGCATACTAGTGACACTCTGTTTGTCTATGTATTCACACATGTATTATGTTTCCGGTTAATACAATTCTAGCATGAATAATAAACATTTATCATGAAATAAGGAAATAAATAATAACTTTATTATTGCCTCTAGAGCATATTTCCTTCAGTCTCCCACTTGCACTAGAGTCAATAATCTAGTTCACATCGCCATGTGATTTAACAGCAATAGTTCAGATCAATATGTGATAAACACCCAAAGGGTTTACTAGAGTCAATAATCTAGTTCACATCGCTATGTGATTTACATCCAAAGAGTACTAAGGTGTGTTCATGTTTTGCTTGTGAGATAATTTTAGTCAACTGGTCAGTCACATTCAGATCCGTAAGTATTTTGCAAATATTTATGTCAACAATGCTCTGCACGGAGCTACTCTAGCTAATTGCTCCCGCTTTCAATATGTATCTAGATCGAGACTTAGAGTCATCCAGATCTGTGTCAAAACTTGCATCGACGTAACCTTTTACGACGAGCCTTTTTGTTCACCTCCATAATTGAGAAATATTTCCTTATTCCACCAAGGATAATTTTGACCGCTATCCAGTGATCTACTCTTAGATCACTACTGTACTCCCTTGCTTAAAACAGTGTAGGGTATACAATAGATCTGGTACACAGCATGACATACTTTATAGAACCTATAGCTGAGGCATAGGGAATGACTTTTATTCTCTTTCTATCTTCTGCCGTGGTCGGGCTTTGAGTCTTACTCAACTTCACACCTTGTAATACAGGCAAGAACTCTTTCTTTGACTGCTTCATTTTGAACTACTTCAAAATCTTGTCAAGGTATGTACTCATTGAAAAAACTTATCAAACGTCTTGATCTATCTCTATAGATCTTGAAGCTCAATATGTAAGCAGCTTCACCGAGGTCTTTCTTTGAAAAACTTCTTTAAAAACACTCCTTTATGCTTTGCAGATTAATTCTACATTATTTCCGATCAACAATATGTCATACATATATACTTATCAGAAATGCTGTAGTGCTCCCACTCACTTTCTTGTAAATACAGGCTTCACCGCAAGTCTGTATAAAACTATATGCTTTGATCAACTCATCAAAGTGTATATTCCAACTCCGAGATGCTTGCACCAGTCCATAGATGGATCGCTGGAGCTTGCACATTTTGTTAGCACCTTTCGGATTTGACAAAACCTTCTAGTTGCATCGTATACAACTCTTCTTTATTAAATCCATTAAGGAATTCAGTTTTGTTTATCCATTTGCCAGATTTCATAAAATGCGGCAATTGCTAACATGATTCGGACAGACTTTAAGCATAGATACGAGTGAGAATCTCTCATCGTAGTCAACACCTTGAACTTGTCGAAAACCTTTTTGCGACAATTCTAGCTTTGTAGATAGTAACACTACTATCAGCGTCTGTCTTCCTCTTGAAGATCCATTTATTTTCTATGGCTTGCCGATCATCGGGCAAATCCATCAAAGTCCATACTTTGTTCTCATACATGGATCATATCTCAGATTTCATGGCCTCAAACCATTTTTGCGGAATCTGGGCTCATCATCGCTTCCTCATAGTTCGCAAGTTCGTCATGATCTAGTAACATGACTTCCAGAACAGGATTACCGTACCACTCTGGTGCGGATCTCACTCTGGTTTACCTACGAGAATCGGTAGTAACTTGATCTGAAGTTTCATGATCATCATCATTAGCTTCCTCACTAATTGGTGTAGGAGTCACAGGAACAAATTTCTGTGATGAACTACTTTCCAATAAAGGAGAAGGTACAATTACCTTATCAAGTTTTCTACTTTCCTCCCACTCACTTCTTTCAAGAGAAACTCCTTCTCCAGAAAGTTTCCAAATTTAGCAAAAAATCTTGCCTTCGGATCTGTGATAGAAGGTGTACCCAACAGTAACTTTTGGGTATCCTATGAAGACACATTTCTCCGATTTGGGTTCGAGCTTATCAGGTTGAAGCTTTTTTCACATAAGCATCGCAGCCCCAAACTTTCAGAAACGACAACTTTGGTTTCTTGCCAAACCACAGTTCATAAGGCGTCGTCTCAACGGATTTTGATGGTGCCCTATTTAACGTGAATGCAACTGTCTCTAATGCATAACCCCAAAACGATAGTGGTAGATCGGTAAGATACATCATAGATTGCACTATATCCAATAAAGTACGGTTATGACGTTCGGACACACCATTACATTGTGGTGTTCCAGGTGGCATGAGTAGTGAAACTATTTCACATTGTTTTTAACTGAAGGCCAAACTCGTAACTCAAATACTCTTCTCTACGATCAGATCGTAGAAACTTTATTTTCTTGTTACGATGATTTATCACTTCACTCTGACATTCTTTGAACTTTTCAAATGTTTCAGACTTATGTTTCATCAAGTAGATATACTCATATCTGCTCAAATCATCTGTGAAGATCAGAAAATAATGATACTTGTCGCGAGCCTCAATATTTATCGGATCACATACATCAGTATGTATGATTTCCAACAAATCCGTTGCTCGCTCCATTGTTTCGAAGAACAGAGTCTTAGTCATCTTGCCCATGAGGCATGGTTTGCAAGCATCAACTAATTCATAATCTAGTGATTCCAAAAGCCCATCAGCATGGAGTTTCTTCATGCGCTTTACACCAATATGACCTAAGCGGTAGTGCCACAAATAAGTTGCACTATCATTATTAACTTTGCATCTTTTGGTTTCAATATTATGATTATGTGTATCACTACGACCGAGATCCAATGAACTATTTTCATTGGGTGTGTAACCATATAAGGTTTTATTCATGTAAACAGAACAACAATTTATTCTCTTACTTAAATGAATAACCATATTACAATAAACATGATCAAATCATATTCATGCTTAACGCAAACACCAAATAACACTTATTCAGGTTCAACACTAATCCCGAAAGTATAGGGAGTGTGCGATGATGATCATATCAATCTTGGAACCACTTCCAACACACATCATCACTTCACCCTTAACTAGTCTCTGTTTATTCTGCCCAGTTACTAATCTTAGCAACTGAACTAGTATCAAATATTGAGGGGTTTGCTATAAACACTAGTAAAGTACACATCAATAACATGTATATCAAATATACTTATGTTCACTTTGCCATCCTTCTTATCTGTCAATCACTTGGGGTAGTTCCGCTTCCAGTGACCAGTCCCTTTGCAGTAGAAACACTTAGTCTCAGGCTTAGGACCAGACTTGGGATTCTTCACTTGAGCAGCAACTTGCTTGCCGTTCTTCTTGAAGTTCCTTTTCTTCCCTCTGCCCTTTTCTTGAAACTAGTGGTCTTGTCTACCATCAACACTTGATGTTTTTCTCGATTTCTACCTTCGTCAATTTCCGCATTACGAAGAGCTTGGGAATCGTTTCCATTATCCCTTGCATATCATAGTTCATCACGAAGTTTCTACTAACTTGGTGATGGTGACTAGAGAATTCTGTCAATCACTATCTTATCTGGAAGATTAACTCCCACTTGATTCAAGCGATTGTAGTACTCAGACAATCTGAGCACATGCTCACTAATTGAGCGATTCTCCTCCATCTTCTAGCTATAGAAATTGTTGGAGACTTCATATCTCTCAACTCAGGTATTTTCTTGAAATATTAACTTCAACTCCTGGAACATCTCATATGCTCCATGATGTTCAAAACGTCTTTGAAGTCCCGATTCTAAGCCGTTAAGCATGGTGCACTAAACTATCAAGTAGTCATCATATTGAGCTAGCCAAACGTTCATAACGTCTGCATCTGCTCCTGCAATAGGTCCGTCACCTAGCGGTGCATCAAGGACATAATTCTTCTGTGCAGCAATGAGGATAAACCTCAGATCACGGATCCAATCCGCATCATTGCTACTAACATCTTTCAACACAATTTTTCTCTAGGAACATATCAAAATAAACATATGAAAGCAACAACGCAAGCTATTTATCTACAACATAATTTGCAAAATACTACCAGGACTAAGTTCATGATAAATTTAAGTTCAATTAATCATATTACTTAAGAACTCCCACTTAGATAGACATCTCTCTAATCCTCTAAGTGATTACGTGATCCAAATCAACTAAACCATGTGCGATCATCACGTGAGATGGAGTAGTTTCATTGGTGAACATCATTATGTTGATCATATCTACTATATGATTCACGCTCGACCTTTCGGTCTCCGTGTTCCGAGGCCATATCTGTATATGCTTGGCTCGTCAAGTATAACCTGAGTATTCCGCGTGTGCAACTGTTTTGCACCCGTTGTATTTGAACGTAGAACCTATCACACCCGATCATCACGTGGTGTCTCAGCACGAAGAACTTTCGCAACGGTGCATACTCAGGGAGAACACTTCTTGATAATTTAGTGAGAGATCATCTTATAATGCTACCGTCAATCAAAGCAAGATAAGATGCATAAAAGGATAAACATCACATGCAATCAATATAAGTGATATGATATGGCCATCATCATCTTGTGCTTGTGATCTCCATCTCCGAAGCACCATCGAAATCACCATCGTCACCGGCGTGACACCTTGATCTCCATCGCAGCATCGTTGTCGTCTCGCCAAGCTCGTACTTCTACGACTATCGCTAC
This sequence comes from Triticum dicoccoides, assembly GCF_002162155.2. Classification (NCBI taxonomy): domain Eukaryota; kingdom Viridiplantae; phylum Streptophyta; class Magnoliopsida; order Poales; family Poaceae; genus Triticum; species Triticum dicoccoides. The sequence goes on along the minus strand of NC_041390.1, from coordinate 630,252,128 downwards.
CGCTTAGTGCTACCGCTTAGTGATAAAAGTAAAGCATTACATCGTGATTGCATTGCATACAATAAAGCGACAACCATAAGGCTCCTGCCAGTTGCCGATAACTCGGTTACAAAACATGATCATCTCATACAATAAAATTCAGCATCATGTCTTGACCATATCACTTCACAACATGCCCTGCAAAAACAAGTTAGACGTCCTCTACTTTGTTGTTGCAAATTTTACGTGGCTGCTACGGGCTTAAGCAAGAACCAATCTCACCTACGCATCAAAACCACAACGATAGTTTGTCAAATAGACTCCGTTTTAACCTTCGCAAGGACCGGGCGTAGCCATACTTGGTTCAACTAAAGTTGGAGAGACAGTCGCCCGCAAGCCACCTATGTGCAAAGCACGTCGGGGGAACCGGTCTCGCGTAAGCGTACGCGTAATGTTGGTTCGGGTCGTCTCGTCCAACAATGCCGCCGAACCAAAGTATGACATGCTGGTAGGCAGTATGACTTATATCGCCCACAACTCACTTGTGTTCTACTCGTGCATATAACATCAACATAAATAACCTAGGCTCGGATGCCACTGTTGGGTTTCGTAGTAATTTCAAAAAATTTCCTACGCTCACGCAAGATCATGTGATGCATAGCAACAAGATGGGAGAGTGTTGTCTACGTACCCACGCAGACCGACTGCGGAAGCGTTGACGCAACGTAGAGGAAGTAGTCGTACGTCTTCCCGATCCGACCGATCAAGCACCAAAACTACGGCACCTCCGAGTTCGAGCACACGTTCAGCTCGATGACGATCCCCGGACTCTGATCCAGCAAAGTGTCGGGGAAGAGTTCCGTCAGCACGACGGCGTGGTGACGATCTTAATGCACTACAGCAGCAGGGCTTCGCCTAAACTCCGCTACAGTATTATCGAGGAATATGGTGGCTGGGGGCACCGCACACGGCTAAGGAATAGATCACGTGGATCAACTTGTGTTTCTTGATCTGTCTTTGGTGCTAGCCCTGCCCCTCTATTTTTATCTTGAGCCCTGGGGCCGAAACTTGGAGTAAAAGTCTCCACAAAGTCGGTTTCACCCGATAGGCAAGAGTCCTTCTCGGACTCCAGGGCCAGACGCCAGGGATCCCGGCGTCTGGACCCAGACGCCAGGGACCCTGGCGTCTGGCCCCTGGACTCCGCAAAACTTCCTTTTGCGCTTTCCAAAAACCTTGTGGGCTTTCCCCTTTGGCCCAAATAAAGTGTTCTCATACCCAAACATTTCGAGAAACATCCGGAACCCCTTCCGGTGATTTCCGGAACCCTTCCGGTGACCAAACACTATTATCATATATATCAAACTTTATCTCTGGACCATTCCGGAGTTCCTCGTCATGTCCGTGATCTCATCTCGGACTCCGAACAACCTTTGGTACATCAAAATGCGTAAACTCATAATATAACTGTCATTGTAACCTTAAGCATGCGGACCCTACAGGTTCGAGAACAATGTAGACATGACCGAGACATGTCTCCGGTCAATAACCAATAGCGGGACCTGGATGCCCATATTGGCTCCTACATATTCTACGAAGATCTTTATCGGTCAGACCGCATAACAACATACGTTGTTCCCTTTGTCATCGGTATGTTACTTGCCCGAGATTTGATCGTCGGTATCCAATACCTAGTTCAATCTCGTTACCGGCAAGTCTCTTTACTCGTTCCGTAATACATCATCTCGCAACTAACATATTAGTTACAATGCTTGCAAGGCTTATGTGATGTGCATTACCGAGAGGGCCCAGAGATACCTCTCCGACAATCAGAGTGACAAACCCTAATCTCGAAATACGCCAACCCAACATCTACCTTTGGAGACACCTGTAATGCTCCTTTATAATCACCCAGTTACGTTGTGACATTTGGTAGCATCCAAAGTGTTCCTCCGGCAAATGGGAGTTGCATAATCTCATAGTCATAGGAACATGTATAAGTCATGAAGAAAGCAATAGGAACATACTAAACGATCGGGTGCTAAGCTAATGGAATGGGTCATGTCAATCAGATCATTCAACTAATGATGTGATCCTGTTAATCAAATAACAACTCCTTTGTCTATGGTTAGGAAACATAACCATCTTTGATTAACGAGCTAGTCAAGTAGAGGCATACTAGTGACACTCTGTTTGTCTATGTATTCACACATGTATTATGTTTCCGGTTAATACAATTCTAGCATGAATAATAAACATTTATCATGAAATAAGGAAATAAATAATAACTTTATTATTGCCTCTAGGGCATATTTCCTTCAGTCTCCCACTTGCACTAGAGTCAATAATCTAGTTCTCATCGCCATGTGATTTAACAGCAATAGTTCACATCAATATGTGATAAACACCCAAAGGGTTTACTAGAGTCAATAATCTAGTTCACATCGCTATGTGATTTACATCCAAAGAGTACTAAGGTGTGTTCATGTTTTACTTGTGAGATAATTTGAGTCAACGGGTCAGTCACATTCAGATCCGTAAGTATGTTGCAAATATTTATGTCAACAATGCTCTTCACGGAGCTACTCTAGCTAATTGCTCCCGCTTTCAATATGTATCTAGATCGAGACTTAGAGTCATCCAGATCTGTGTCAAAACTTGCATCGACGTAACCTTTTATGACGAACCTTTTTGTTCACCTCCATAATTGAGAAATATTTCCTTATTCCACCAAGGATAATTTTGACCGCTGTCCAGTGATCTACTCTTAGATCACTATTGTACTCCCTTGCTTAAAACAGTGTAGGGTATACAATAGATCTGGTACACAGCATGGCATACTTTATAGAACCTATGGCTGAGGCATAGGGAATGACTTTTATTCTCTTTCTATCTTCTGCCGTGGTCGGGCTTTGAGTCTTACTCAACTTCACACCTTGTAATACAGGCAAGAACTCTTTCTTTGACTGCTTCATTTTGAACTACTTCGAAATCTTGTCAAGGTATGTACTCATTGAAAAAACTTATCAAACGTCTTGATCTATCTCTATAGATCTTGAAGCTCAATATGTAAGCAGCTTCACCGGGGTCTTTCTTTAAAAAACTTCTTTAAAAACACTCCTTTATGCTTTGCAGATTAATTCTACATTATTTCCGATCAACAATATGTCATACATATATACTTATCAGAAATGCTGTAGTGCTCCCACTCACTTTCTTGTAAATACAGGCTTCACTGCAAGTCTGTATAAAACTATATGCTTTGATCAACTCATCAAAGTGTATATTCCAACTCCGAGATGCTTGCACCAGTCCATAGATGGATCGCTGGAGCTTGCACATTTTGTTAGCACCTTTCGGATTTGACAAAACCTTCTAGTTGCATCGTATACAACTCTTCTTTATTAAATCCATTAAGGAATTCAGTTTTGTTTATCCATTTGCCAGATTTCATAAAATGCGGCAATTGCTAACATGATTCGGACAGACTTTAAGCATAGATACGAGTGAGAATCTCTCATCGTAGTCAACACCTTGAACTTGTCGAAAACCTTTTTGCGACAATTCTAGCTTTGTAGATAGTAACACTACTATCAGCGTCTGTCTTCCTCTTGAAGATCCATTTATTTTCTATGGCTTGCCGATCATCGGGCAAATCCATCAAAGTCCATACTTTGTTCTCATACATGGGTCATATCTCAGATTTCATGGCCTCAAACCATTTTTGCGGCATCTGGGCTCATCATCGCTTCCTCATAGTTCGCAAGTTCGTCATGATCTAGTAACATGACTTCCAGAACAGGATTACCGTACCACTCTGGTGTGGATCTCACTCTGGTTTACCTACGAGATTGGGTAGTAACTTGATCTGAAGTTTCATGATCATCATCATTAGCTTCGTCACTAATTGGTGTACGAGTCACAGGAACAAATTTCTGTGATGAACTACTTTCCAATAAAGGAGAAGGTAAAATTACCTTATCAAGTTTTCTACTTTCCTTCCACTCACTTCTTTCAAGAGAAACTCCTTCTCCAGAAAGTTTCCAAATTTAGCAAAAAATCTTGCCTTCGGATCTGTGATAGAAGGTGTACCCAACAGTAACTTTTGGGTATCCTATGAAGACACATTTCTCCGATTTGGGTTCGAGCTTATCAGGTTGAAGCTTTTTTCACATAAGCATCGCAGCCCCAAAATTTCAGAAACGACAACTTTGGTTTCTTGCCAAACCACAGTTCATAAGGTGTCGTCTCAACGAATTTTGATGGTGCCCTATTTAACGTGAATGCAACTGTCTCTAATGCATAACCCCAAAACGATAGTGGTAGATCGGTAAGATACATCATAGATTGCACTATATTCAATAAAGTACGGTTATGACGTTCGGACACACCATTACATTGTGGTGTTCCAGGTGGCATGAGTAGTGAAACTATTTCACATTGTTTTTAACTGAAGGCCAAACTCGTAACTCAAATACTCTTCTCTACGATCAGATCGTAGAAACTTTATTTTCTTGTTACGATGATTTATCACTTCACTCTGACATTCTTTGAACTTTTCAAATGTTTCAGACTTATGTTTCATCAAGTAGATATACTCATATCTGCTCAAATCATCTGTGAAGATCAGAAAATAATGATACTTGTCGTGAGCCTCAATATTTATCGGATCACATACATCAGTATGTATGATTTCCAACAAATCGTTGCTCGCTCCATTGTTTCGAAGAACAGAGTCTTAGTCATCTTGCCCATGAGGCATGGTTCACAAGCATCAACTGATTCATAATCAAGTGATTCCAAAAGCCCATCAGCATGGAGTTTCTTCATGCGCTTTACACCAATATGACCTAAGCGGTAGTGCCACAAATAAGTTGCACTATCATTATTAACTTTGCATCTTTTGGTTTCAATATTATGATTATGTGTATCACTACGACCGAGATCCAACGAACTATTTTCATTGGGTGTGTAACCATATAAGGTTTTATTCATGTAAATAGAACAACAATTTATTCTCTTACTTAAATGAATAACCGTATTACAATAAACATGATCAAATCATATTCATGCTTAACGCAAACACCAAATAACACTTATTCAGGTTCAACACTAATCCTGAAAGTATAGGGAGTGTGCGATGATGATCATATCAATCTTGGAACCACTTCCAACACACATCGTCACTTCACCCTTAACTAGTCTCTGTTTATTCTGCAACTCCCGTTTCGAGTTACTAATCTTAGCAACTAAACTAGTATCAAATATTGAGGGGTTTGCTATAAACACTAGTAAAGTACACATCAATAACATGTATATCAAATATACTTATGTTCACTTTGCCATCCTTCTTATCTGTCAATCACTTGGGGTAGTTCCGCTTCCAGTGACCAGTCCCTTTGCAGTAGAAACACTTAGTCTCAGGCTTAGGACCAGACTTGGGATTCTTCACTTGAGCAGTAACTTGCTTGCCGTTCTTCTTGAAGTTCCTTTTCTTCCCTCTGCCCTTTTCTTGAAACTAGTGGTCTTGTCTACCATCAACACTTGATGTTTTTCTCGATTTCTACCTTCGTCAATTTCCGCATTACGAAGAGCTTGGGAATCGTTTTCGTTATCCCTTGCATATCATAGTTCATCACAAAGTTTCTACTAACTTGGTGATGGTGACTAGAGAATTCTGTCAATCACTATCTTATCTGGAAGATTAACTCCCACTTGATTCAAGTGATTGTAGTACTCAGACAATCTGAGCACATGCTCACTAATTGAGCGATTCTCCTCCATCTTCTAGCTATAGAACTTGTTGGAGACTTCATATCTCTCAACTCGGGTATTTGCTTGAAATATTAACTTCAACTCCTGGAACATCTCATATGCTCCATGACGTTCAAAACGTCTTTGAAGTCCGGATTCTAAGCCGTTAAGCATGGTGCACTAAACTATCAAGTAGTCATCATATTGAGCTAGCCAAACGTTCATAACGTCTGCATCTGCTCCTGCAATAGGTCCGTCACCTAGCGGTGCATCAAGGACATAATTCTTCTGTGCAGCAATGAGGATAAACCTCAGATCACGGATCCAATCCGCATCATTGCTACTAACATCTTTCAACACAATTTTTCTCTAGGAACATATCAAAATAAACATATGAAAGCAACAACGCAAGCTATTTATCTACAACATAATTTGCAAAATACTACCAGGACTAAGTTCATGACAAATTTAAGTTCAATTAATCATATCACTTAAGAACTCCCACTTAGATAGACATCCCTCTAATCCTCTAAGTGATTACGTGATCCAAATCAACTAAACCATGTGCGATCATCACGTGAGATGGAGTAGTTTCATTGGTGAACATCATTATGTTGATCATATCTACTATATGATTCACGCTCGACCTTTCGGTCTCCGTGTTCCGAGGCCATATCTGTATATGCTTGGCTCGTCAAGTATAACCTGAGTATTCCGCGTGTGCAACTGTTTTGCACCCGTTGTATTTGAACGTAGAACCTATCACACCCGATCATCACGTGGTGTCTCAGCACGAAGAACTTTCGCAACGGTGCATACTCAGGGAGAACACTTCTTGATAATTTAGTGAGAGATCATCTTATAATGCTACCGTCAATCAAAGCAAGATAAGATGCATAAAAGGATAAACATCACATGCAATCAATATAAGTGATATGATATGGCCATCGTCATCTTGTGCTTGTGATCTCCATCTCCGAAGCACCGTCGTGATCACCATCGTCACCGGCGTGACACCTTGATCTCCATCGCAGCATCGTTGTCGTCTCTCCAAGCTCGTGCTTCTACGACTATCGCTACCGCTTAGTGATAAAAGTAAAGCATTACATCGCGATTGCATTGCATACAATAAAGCGACAACCATAAGGCTCCTGCCAGTTGCCGATAACTCGGTTACAAAACATGATCATCTCATACAATAAAATTCAGCATCATGTCTTGACCATATCACATCACAACATGCCCTACAAAAACAAGTTAGATGTCCTCTACTTTGTTGTTGCAAATTTTACGTGGCTGCTACGGGCTTAAGCAAGAACCAATCTCACCTACGCATCAAAACCACAACGATAATTTGTCAAACAGACTCCGTTTTAACCTTCGCAAGGACCGGGCGTAGCCATACTTGGTACAACTAATGTTGGAGAGACAGTCGCCCGCAAGCCACCTATGTGCAAAGCACGTCGGGGGAACCGGTCTCGCGTAAGCGTACGCGTACTGTTGGTCCGGGTCGTCTCGTCCAACAATGCCGCCGAACCAAAGTATGACATGTTGGTAGGCAGTATGACTTACATCGCCCACAACTCACTTGTGTTCTACTCGTGCATATAACATCAACATAAATAACCTAGGCTCGGATGCCACTGTTGGGTTTCGTAGTAATTTCAAAAAAATTCCTACGCTCACGCAAGATCATGTGATGCATATCAACGAGATGGGAGAGTGTTGTCTACGTACCCACGCAGACCGACTGCGGAAGCGTTGACGCAACATAGAGGAAGTAGTCGTACGTCTTCCCGATCCGACCGATCAAGCACCGAAACTACGGCACCTCTGAGTTCGAGCACACGTTCAGCTCGATGACGATCTCCGAACTACGATCCAGCAAAGTGTCGGGGAAGAGTTCCGTCAGCACGACGGCGTGGTGATGATCTTGATGCACTACAGCAGCAGGGCTTCGCCTAAACTCCGCTACAATATTATCGAGGAATATGGTGGCTGGGGGCACCGCACACGGCTAAGGAATAGATCACGTGGATCAACTTGTGTTTATTGATCTGTCTTTGGTGCTAGCCCTGCCCCTCTATTTATATCTTGAGCCCTGGGGTCGAAACTTGGAGTAAAAGTCTCCACAAAGTCGGTTTCACCCGATAGGCAAGAGTCCTTCTCGGACTCTAGGGCCAGACGCCAGGGATCCCGGCGTCTGGACCCAGACGCCAGGGACCCTGGCGTCTGGCCCCTGGACTCTGCAAAACTTCCTTTTGCGCTTTCCAAAAACCTTGTGGGCTTTCCCCTTTGGCCTAAATAAAGTGTTCTCGTACCCAAACATTTCGGGAAACATCCGGAACCCCTTCCGGTGATTTCCAGAACCCTTCCGGTGACCAAACACTATTATCATATATATCAAACTTTATCTCCGGACCATTCCGGAGTTTCTCGTCATGTCCGTGATCTCATCTCGGACTCCGAACAATCTTCGGTACATCAAAATGCATAAACTCATAATATAACTGTCATCGTAACCTTAAGCGTGCGGACCCTACGGGTTCGAGAACAATGTAGACATGACCGAGACATGTCTCCGGTCAATAACCAATAGCGGGACCTGGATGCCCATATTGGCTCCTACATATTCTACAAAGATCTTTATCGGTCAGACCGCATAACAACATACGTTGTTCCCTTTGTCATCGGTATGTTACTTGCCCGACATTCGATCGTCGGTATCCAATACCTAGTTCAATCTCGTTACCGGCAAGTCTCTTTACTCGTTCCGTAATACATCATCTCGCAACTAACATATTAGTTACAATGCTTGCAAGGCTTGTGTGATGTGCATTACCGAGAGGGCCCAGAGATACCTCTCCGACAATCGGAGTGACAAATCCTAATCTCGAAATACGCCAACCCAACATCTACCTTTGGAGACACCTGTAATGCTCGTTTATAATCACCCAGTTACGTTGTGACGTTTGGTAGCACCCAAAGTGTTCCTCCGGCAAACGGGAGTTGCATAATCTCATAGTCATAGGAACATGTATAAGTCATGAAGAAAGCAATAGCAACATACTAAACGATCGGGTGCTAAGCTAATGGAATGGGTCATGTCAATCAGATCATTCAACTAATGATGTGATCCCGTTAATCAAATAACAACTCCTTTGTCTATGGTTAGGAAACATAACCATCTTTGATTAACGAGCTAGTCAAGTAGAGGCATACTAGTGACACTCTGTTTGTCTATGTATTCACACATGTATTATGTTTCCGGTTAATACAATTCTAGCATGAATAATAAACATTTATCATGAAATAAGGAAATAAATAATAACTTTATTATTGCCTCTAGGGCATATTTCCTTCACATAACACATAGTACGTGACTATAGACTTGCAAGATAGGATCTAGAACTCACATATATTCATGAAAACATAATAGGTTCAGATCTGAAATCATGGCACTCAGGCCCTAGTGACAAGCATTAAGCATAGCAAAGTCATAGCAACATCAATCTCAGAACATAGTGGATACTAGGGATCAAACCCTAACAAAACTAACTCGATTACATGATAAATCTCATCCAACCCATCACCGTCCAGCAAGCCTATGATGCAATTACTCACGCACGGCGGTGAGAATCATGAAATTGGTGATGGAGGATGGTTGATGATGACGACGGCGACGAATCCCCCTCTCCGGAGCCCCGAACGGACTCCAGATCAGCCCTCCCGAGAGAGATTAGGGCTTGGCGGCGGCTCCGTATCGTAAAATGCGATGAAACTTTCTCTCTGATTTTTTTCTCCTCGAAAGCCAATATATGGAGTTGGAGTTGGCGTCGGAGGGCCACCAGGGGGCCCACGAGGTAGGGGGGCGCGCCCAGGGGGGAGGGGCGCGCCCCCCACCCTCGTGGACAGGGTGTGGGCCCGCTGGTCTTCATCTTTGGCGAGGATTTTTTATTATTTATTCTAAGATATTCCGTGGAGTTTCAGGTCATTCCGAGAACTTTTGTTTTTTGCACATAAAACAACACCATGGCAATTCTGCTGAAAACAGTGTCAGTCCGGGTTAGTTCCATTCAAATCATACAAGTTAGAGTCCAAAACAAGGGCAAAAGTGTTTGGAAAAGTAGATACGACGGAGACGTATCAACTCCCCCAAGCTTAAACCCTTGCTTGTCCTCAAGCAATTCAGTTGACAAACTGAAAGAGAAAAAGAAAAACTTTTACAAACTCTGTTTGCTCTTGTTGTTGTAAATATGAAAAGCCAGCATTCAAGTTTCAGCAATTATTATGAACTAACCATACTCACAATAACACGTAGGTCTCACAATTACTCATATCAATAGCATAATCAGCTAGCGAGCCATAATAATAAAACTCGGATGACAACACTTTCTCAAAATAATCATAACATGATATAACAAAATGGTATTTCGCTAGCCCTTTCTGAGACCGCAAAACATAAATGCAGAGCACCTTTAAAGATCAAGGACTGACTAAACATTGTAATTCATGGTAAAAGAGATCCAGTCAAGTCATACCCAATATAAACCAATCATAATGAATGCAAACGACAGTGTGCTCTCCAGCAGGTGCTTTTTAATAAGAAGGGTGATGACTCAACATAAAAGTAAATAGATAGGCCCTTCGCAGAGGGAAGCAGGGATTTGTAGAGGTGCCAGAGCTTGATTTTTGAAATAGAGATAAATAATATTTTGAGCGGCATACTTTCACTGTCAACGCAACAACTATGAGATGGATGTATCTTCCATACTACATGCATTATAGGCAGTTCCGAAACAGAATGGTAAAGGTTTATACCCCCCCTCCTCCACAAGCATCAATCCATGGCTTGCTCGAAACAACGAGTGCCTCCAACATTCAACGGGTCCCAGGGGGAGTTTTGTTTAATTATTTTGATTTGCTTTGATCTTTTTGGATCATGGGACTGGGCATCCCGGTTACCGGCCCTTTCTCGTGAATGAGGAGCGGAGTCCACTCCTCTTGAGAATAACCCACCTAGCATGGAAGATATAGGCAGCCATAGTTGCACATGAGCTGCTCGAGCATACAAAACAGAATTTCATTTGAAGGTTTGGAGTTTGGCACGTACAAATTTACTTGGAACGGCAGGTAGATACCGCATATAGGAATGTATAGTGGACTCATATAGAACAACTTTGGGGTTTAAGGAGTTTGGATGCACAAGCAGTATTCCCGCTTAGTACAGGTGAAGGCTAGCAAAAGACTGGGAAGCGACCAACTGAGAGAGCGACAACAGTCGTAAACATGCATTAAAATTAATTCACACCGAATATAAGCATGAGTAGGATATAATCCACCATGAACATAAATATCATGAAGGCTATGTTGATTTGATTCAACTACATGCGTGAACATGTGCCAAGTCGAGTCACTCAATTCATTTAAAGGAGGATACCATCCTATCATACCACATCATAATCATCTCAATAGCATGTTGGCACGCAAGGTTAACCATTATAACTCATAGCTAATCAAGCATGGCACAAGCAACTATAATCTCTAAATGTCATTGCAAATATGTTTACTTCATAATAGCTGAATCAGGAACGATGAATCATCATATTTATAAAAACAAGAGAGGTCGAGTTCATACCAGCTTTTCTCATCCCAATGAGTCCATCAAATATCATCATTATTGCCTTTCACTTGCACGACCGAACGGTGTGTATAATAATAAGAGTGCACGTGCATTGGACTAAGCTGGAATCTGCAAGCATTCAACTCAAGAGAGAAGACAAGTAATATGGGCTCTAAGTTAAATAAACAATCTTGCATATAAGAGCCACTGAGCATTTTCAATATAGTCTTCTCGACCCCCAAAGAAAGGAAAAGAAAAATAAAAACTATTTACACGGGAAAGCTCCCAACAAGCAAAAGAAGGACGGGAAATATTTTTGGGTTTTCTTTTTAATTCTACTACAAGCATGGAAAGTAGACTAACACTAATTTTTTTTGTTTTTTGAGGTTTATTAAACACACAAGAAGAAAGCAGGAAAAAGGAAAATAAACTAGCATGGATATTACAATGAAAGAGTATGAGCACCGACATCTAGCAATGAGTGTGTGTGAACATGAATGTAATGTCGGTGGGAAATACGTACTCCCCCAAGCTTAGGCTTTTGGCCTAAGTTGGTCTATTGCCAGGGATAACCTGGCTGATATCCGTAGGTGAAGTTGGGGTCGTACTGCGATGAAGAATAGTTGGGATCATAATGTGATGAAGAGGACTCTGACTGCCACTGGCTGGCAACCGCCTCAGGATCCCAAGAATAAACAGACATTCGTGGAGGCTCCGGTTCCGAGGCTGGTGCAGGATTCCGATAGGCTTGAACAGCCGCCCACAGAACAATGTAAGTACCTGCAAACAAGTTAAACAAAGAGGGAGCAGGCAAAGTAATAGTCTCAGGGTGATGTTTATCAAAGTACAATTTATATTTAAGCGCCCTTTCGCGATTCTTAACAAGAAAATCATGCACTACCATACTCTTATAATCTAAATAAGCATGGGGCAGCGTTGTTTCTTCTTTCTCCTCATGCCTAATAGGTATTTCAAAATGTTCAGCTAGGCGTGAAGCATAAATGCCTCCAAAGATGGGGCCCTTAGTACGGTTCATACTCAACCGTCTAGCAACAATTCCACCCATACTAACAGAGTTATTGCAGTATAAACCATGGAGCAAAATAATAATATCAGGAATACTAAGGTTCCAATAGTTCCCGCGACCAATCAAGCAGCGACTAGCAAATAAGGCAAAGTAGCGTAAAACAGGGAAATGTATGCTAGTAATTCTTGCATCGGAAACCTTCCTGGTTTCTCCCACAGTGATAGTGTCAATATAAGCTTCCACTTCATTACGGTGTGGTTCATCTAAAGAACCCTCGAAAGGTATTTTGCAAACCTCGCAAAATGCAGCTAATGTCATCTCCCTAGCAACATCATATAAATGGAACTCTACTGTTGGAGGTGATTTCTTAGGGAAAAAGTAGAAGTTCTGCACAAAAGTATTTGTGAGTAAGAGATACTGATGACGTTGGTCGCGGAGGAAGTTGGTGAGGCCGGCGTTCTCAATCAATAGATAGAAATCTTCATAAATCCTGGCACTCCTCAAGAAGTCATCGGAAGGCCATTCACACGGCCGGACCTCCGCGATATGAGGCAGATTAAATTTGGGCTTCTGTTCTTCTTCCTTTTGTTTCTCCTTAGAAATTCGGCTCGACGAGCCCCTCAAAAGTCTCTTCATTATTTCCGAAACAATCTGAAATTTTTAGTAACTTCAAACAAAGTGAACCAACTTCAATAAGATTGATAGCAACTACTCATACAAGTGCCTAGAGCATATATCAAGCATTAGAACTACTTGGAACCATATATATTTGACATGCAAGCTCAAGAACATGGTCACCTATGCAGCACAAATTTGCAATGAATAAAGCACTAGAACAAAAACTAATTGGACCAATAGAGGAGTCACATACCAAGGAACAATCTCCCCAAGCAGTTTTGCGAGAGGTGCTTTGAGCAAGGAGATCAAAAATCGCAGCAAAAGTTGCTGGAACACGAGCTTGAGTTGGTTTTTCGGGTTTGTGCGAGACAGAGGAAGAAGATGGGTGCAGGAATAAGTGGAGGAGGGCCACCGTGGGCCCACGAGGCAGGGGGCGCGCCCAGGGGGGTAGGGCGCGCCCTCCACCCTCGTGACCAGGTGGCAGCTCCCCCGCGGTAATTTTTGCACTAAAAATCCTTAAATATTCCCGAAAAAATCATATTAAATTGGCATGGCATTCTGAGGACTTTTATTTTCGGGATATTTTTATATTGCACGAATAAGTCAGGAAACAGACAGAAAAATACTATTTTACTTTATTTTTACTAAAGAACAGAAAATATAAAGAGGGTACAGAAGGTTGTGCTTCTAGTTTCATCCATCTCTTGCTCATCAAAAAGAATCCACTAAAAAGGTTGATCAAGTCTTGTTAACAAACTCATTCCGATAATCATGGAACCGGAGAAATTTCGAATAACACTATGTTACCTCAGCGGGGATATGGACATCCCCAACAATAAGTATATCATATTTCTTTTTGATAGTAGGAAGAGGAAATTCAAAACCTCCAAATATAATCGATGGAATTTTTCCAATAGAGTTGATACTATAAACTTGAGGTTGTTTCCTCGGTAAGTGCACCGTATGCTCATTACCATTAACATGAAAAGTGACATTGCCTTTGTTGCAATCAATAACAGCCCCTGCAGTATTAAGGAAAGGTCTTCCAAGAATAATAGACATACTATCATCCTCGGGAATATCAAGAATAACAAAGTCCGTTAAAATAGTAACGTTTGCAACCACAACAGGTACATCCTCACAAATACCGACAGGTATAGCAGTTGATTTATCAGCCATTTGCAAAGATATTTCAGTAGGTGTCAACTTATTCAAGTCAGGTCTATGATATAAAGAGAGAGAGGCATAACACTAACACCGGCTCCAAGATCACATAAAGCAGTTTTAACATAATTTCTTTTAATGGAGCATGGTATAGTAGGTACTCCTGGATCTCCAAGTTTCTTTGGTATTCCACCCTTAAAAGTGTAATTAGCAAGCATGGTGGAAATTTCAGCCTCCGGTATCTTTCTTTTATTAGTAATGATATCCTTCATATACTTAGCATAAGGATTTGTTTTGAGCACATCAGTCAATCACATACGCAAAAAGATAGGTCTAATCATTTCAGCAAAGCGCTCAAAATCCTCATCATCCTTTTTCTTGGATGGTTTCGGAGGAAAAGGCATGGGTTTCTGAACCCATGGTTCTCTTTCTTTACCATGTTTCCTAGCAACGAAGTCTCTTTTATCATAACGTTGATTCTTTGATTGTGGGTTATCAAGATCAACAGCAGGTTCAACTTCTACATCATTATCATTACTAGGTTGAGCATCATCATGAACATCATCATTAACATTTTCACTAGGTTCATGTTCATTACCAGATTGTGTTTCAGCATCAGACATAGAGATATCATTTGGATTATCAGGTGGTTCAGCAATAGGTTCACTAGAAGTTTGCACAGTTCTATCATTTTTCTTTTTCTTCCTTTTAGAAGAGCTAGGTGCATCAATATTATTTCTTTGAGAATCTTGCTCGATTCTCTTAGGGTGGCCTTCAGGATACAAAGGTTCCTGAGTCATTCTACCAGTTCTAGTAGCCACTCTAACAACATAATCATTTTTCTTACTATTCATTTCATCAAGCATTTCTTTCTGAGCTTTAAGTACTTGTTCTACTTGAGTGGTAACCATAGAAGCATGTTTGCTAACAAGTTTAAGTTCACCTCTAATATTATCCATATAATCACTCAAGCGTTTAATCATAAAGGTATTCTGCTTTAATTGTCTACCAAAGTAAGCATTAAAGTCATCTTGCTTAAACATAAAGTCATCAAACTCATCCAAGCACTGACCAGCAATTTTAGTAGGAGGGACTTCAACTTTATCATATCTATAGAGAGAATTTACCTTTACTACCTGTGTCGGGATATCGGGAGGTTCTTCAGTAAATAAGTAATTGAGATCATATACTTCTTCAACAGGCGGTAAATTAAGACCATGTATTTCTTCAATAGGAGGTAAATTCTTAACATCTTCAGCTTTAATACCTTTTTCTTTCATAGATTTCTTTGCCTCTTGCATATCTTCGAGACTGAGAAATAGAACACCTCTCTTCTTCGGAGTTGGTTTAGGAATAAGCTCAGTAATTGGCTCAGGAGCTGGCTCAGGAGTTGGCTCGGGAGGTGGCTCAGGAGGTGCCCAATTATTTTCATTTGCCAACATATTATTCAATAAAATTTCAGCGTCATCCGGTGTTCTTTCCCTGAAAAGAGAACCAGCACAACTATCCAGGTAATCTCTGGAAGCATCAGTTAGTCCATTATAAAAGATATCAAATATTTCAGGTTTCTTAAGAGGATGATCAGGCAAAGCATTAAGTAACTTGAGAAGCCTCCCCCAAGCTTGTGGGAAACTCTCTTCTTCAATTTGCACAAAATTGTATATTTCCCTCAAAGCAGCTTGTTTCTTATGAGCAGGGAAATATTTAGCAGAGAAGTAATAAATCATATCTTGGGGACTTTGCACACAGGCAGGATCAAGAGAATTAAACAATTTCTTAGCATCACCCTTTAATGAGAACGGAAATATTTTGAGTATATAAAAGTGGCGCGATCTCAGATTATTAGTACAGGGCAGCTATTTCATCTAACTTACGAAGATGTGCCACAACAGTTTCAGATTCATAGCCATAAAAAGGATCAGATTCAACCAAAGTAATTATATCTGGATCAACAGTAATATCATAATAATCCTGATCAGGAACACAGATAGGTGAAGTAGCAAAAGCAGGGTCGGGTCTCATCCTACCTCTAAAAGATTCCTTACTCCACTTAATTAGTAACCTCTTACGTTCAGGTTTATCCGGACAAGCAAGAATAGCTTCATAAGATTCATTATTAAAAAGATAACCCTTAGGAATAACAGGCATAGGTTCATCATCACCAACATCATCGTGTTCAGGTTCACTAATTTCTCTTTCTCTAGACTTAGAAATTTGCTCATCTAGAAATTCACCAAGTGGCACAGTAGTATCAAGCATAGAAGTAGTTTCATCATAAGTATCATGCATAGCAGAAGTGGCATCATCAATAACATGCGACATATCAGAATTCATAGCAGTAGTAGGTTTAGGTGTCGCTAGCTTACTCATAACAAAAGGTGAATCAAGTGCAGAGCTAGATGGCAGTTCCTTACCCCCCCTCGTAGTTGAGGGATAAATTTTTGTCTTAGCGTCTTTCAAGTTCTTCATAGTGTCCAGCAGATATAAATCCCAAGTGACTCAAAGAATAGAGCTATGCTCCCCGGCAACGGCGCCAGAAAAAGGTCTTGATAACCCACAAGTATAGGGGATCGCAATAGTTTTCGAGGGTAGAGTATTCAACCCAAATTTGTTGATTCGACACAAGGGGAGCCAAAGAATATTCTCAAGTATTAGCAGCTGAGTTGTCAATTCAACCACACCTGGAAACTTAGTATCTGCAGCAAAGTGTTTAGTAGCAAAGTAATATGAAAGTGGTGGTAACGGTAACAAAGTAAAGACAGCAAAAGTAATGTTTTTGGTATTTTTGTAGTGATTGTAACAGTAGCAACGGAAAAGTAAATAAGCGTAAACCAGTATATGGAAAACTCATGGGCACCGGATCAATGATGGATAATTATGCCGGATGTGGTTCATCATGTAACAGTCATAACATAGGGTGACACAGAACTAGCTCCAGTTCATCAATATAATGTAGGCATGTATTCCGTAAATAGTCTTACGTGCTTATGGAAAAGAACTTGCATGACATCTTTTGTCCTACCCTCCCGTGGCAGCGGGGTCCTATTGGAAACTAAGGGATATTAATGCCTCTTTTTAATAAAGAACCGGAACAAAGCATTAACACATAGTGAATACATGAACTCCTCAAACTATGGTCATCATCGGGAGTGGTCCCAATTATTGTCACTTCGGGGTTGCCGGATCATAACACATAGTAGGTGACTATAGACTTGCAAGATAGGATCTAGAACTCACATATATTCATGAAAACATAATAGGTTCAGATCTGAAATCATGGCACTCGGGCCCTAGTGACAAGCATTAAGCATAGCAAAGTCATAGCAACATCAATCTCAGAACATAGTGGATACTAGGGATCAAACCCTAACAAAACTAACTCGATTACATGATAAATCTCATCCAACCCATCACCGTCCAGCAAGCCTACGATGCAATTACTCACGCACGGCGGTGAGCATCATGAAATTGGTGATGGAGGATGGTTGATGATGACGACGGCGACGAATCCCCCTCTCCGGAGCCCCGAACGGACTCCAGATCAGCCCTCCCGAGAGAGATTAGGGCTTGGCGGCGGCTCCGTATCGTAAAACGCGATGAAACTTTCTCTTTGATTTTTTTTCTCCTCGAAAGCCAATATATGGAGTTGGAGTTGGCGTCGGAGGGCCACCAGGGGGCCCACGAGGTAGGGGGGCGCGCCCAGGGGGAGGGCGCGCCCCCTACCCTCGTGGACAGGGTGTGGGCCCCCTGGTCTTCATCTTTGGCGAGGATTTTTTATTATTTATTCTAAGATATTCCGTGGAGTTTCAGGTCATTCCGAGAACTTTTGTTTTCTGCACATAAAACTACACCATGGCAATTCTGCTGAAAACAGCGTCAGTCCGGGTTAGTTCCATTCAAATCATACAAGTTAGAGTCCAAAACAAGGGCAAAAGTGTTTGGAAAAGTAGATACGACGGAGACGTATCAGCCACCCGCCGGCTCCCAACAGCAGGCCGGAGATCTCAGCGGGCACCACCGCCACCACCCACACGACGCTGAGATGAGGAGCTGAGCCGCACCGAGCCCCCCGAACCAGACGATGTGCCGCCCTCGCGTCCACAGCGGCAGTCGTGGTCGCCGGAAATATCCGGGGCCGACGCCCCGGTGCCCATCTCCGTCGTAAGAACCATGCCGTCCAGGGCCGCCATGGACCTCCAGCTGAAGATCCCACAATGCGAGAGGGATGGGGCCCCCGCCGCCATCAGTCGCAAGAGGAGGATGAGGACCCGCCACTGCCGTCAGCCTCGTGGCCTTAGGCCAGAGGCGTCCTTCGGCGGCGACGAGGGGAGGAGGATCGGAGGAGAAAGGGGGCGGCGTCACGCTCGTGGGATCCGCCCGAGTCACCCCTCTCGGGAGGGATGCGGGGGCGATCCCCTTTTTCCGCTGGGCCGTTCGCTCACGTTTGGCTGCTTCCCATAACACCCCCTCCTGGGCCATCCGTGCATACGTGCGGCCTCGACATGATGTTCCATGGAGAAGAGAAACAACGCAATTGTGGTGGGCCACCCCTTGTCGACGTCAGGCCTTCTCCCGCACCATGCTTGACAAGCCGAACAACACCGTTGTGTCGACCGACGTCATGACGCGCCTCGCCGCGGCCAACCCCTTCATCGCCCTCGACATGCTCATGTTTTTCTTGTGCTCGTTGTCTGGTGCGGCGACGTGCTCCTGCATGACATGCTCGGCGTCAATGCGCTCCTGCATGGAGTCCTGCTCGTGCATGAGCCACTCTTGATCGCCTGCCGTGTCATCCCCTAGGAGAACCTTATCGCCTTGCCACCATGGCTCCTAGCTCCCGCCCTTCACCTTGTGCTCCTGCCATCGGTCCTCTCGTCAATATCCTCACCATTCGAGTCCGAGAAGATCTCATTGCCCATCGTTGTCAGGCATGCCTCTGCCTTCATAGACAACGTGCGTGGCAGGAGTAGAGGCGGCTGGGGGTGCACGACCTAGTGGGTACTCCGTACGTGCTCGTGTGCGCGTGTGCTTTCCATTGGTTGTAGCTCTAAGGCCCAGGCGGCGGTCGCCTTCGTCTCTGCCAGTCGTCGAGCAATGACGACAAAGAGATGCTGCAAGAGATGGCGTATGGCACCATTATGGGCAAGCTTCGCCGTAGCACCACGAACCAACGTCGCCGCAAGAGATGGCGTATGCATGCGTGTGTGCATGCGTCAGTGCGTTGTTGTGGCGTGTGCGTGTGTGCATGCGTTATGTTCGTGGGTCCTGTGCATGCGTGGCTGTTTATATAAAAGGTAAAAAAATCTTTAAAATAGTGTCAAGATGTATCGCTTCTAGTGGCTAGCCTGCGTATTTGACCGGTCAATGAAGTGCCATACAGATAGAATACCAAACTATACGGTGAGACAATGGCCGTATAATCATCACAACTCATATTTAATGACCGTATTGAGTGTATTCTAAAGAAGTATAGAGGCCGTAAAGTGTGCTTCGGCTTCAACTTCAGTGAGCGCAGGTGTATATATCTCTTTCCAGGCCAAGGAGGAGCGTCTGCTCGTCTACGATTACTACACAAAGGCAGCCTGTTCCCCTTCGTCCACGGTTAGTAGTACAGTACCCCATTGCCATTGCCGTCTTCTTCCTTCTCCTTCATTTTCGCTATTGCCATGCTTTGTTTTCTCTGAAAGAATTTGCTGCTGAATGAATCCATCCATGATTAGTATAATTTTTTGACGAGAAACATGTAGAGCTAACTAATCTGTGCAGCATAAGTAAGTTATTATCAGGATCAACACTACTAGAGCTATCATTGATTCATGTGAAATTATGAACGATGAACCGCGCACCAGGACACCCTGCCTCTGCCCGTGCCCATGAACCAACCAACCAATCGAACGGGCATTGAGGAAGCAAATCACGGGGGAAAGCAAGCAGTTGCACATCCAACAATCTATCTGTTTTCTTGTTGGGTAGCTGAAGAGCAAGCATGGATCTGGTGTGCACTAGTAACTGACAGACGCATTCTCTGGACTCTCTTGTTGCATTCCGTTCCATTTCATGGCGGGCTGGCTTTGTTTGTTGGTGCTAGCTAGAGTAGAGTAGATGACAACATTGGCATGCGCAAGCCTCGTGCCTCTGCCTCACCATAAGTGTACATAGAAAAGCCAGCTCTTATAATTTATTCATATAAATGAATAAACAAGAATGGCTGGACATGTGTACTAGGAGTGGTGCCAAGCCATGTGACATGGATTCATTTCATGGTGGAGTAGCCAGCCCCTTTATTATTAACTCACCCATGCTCCAAGTCCCACATGAAGTAGTACCACCATAGGGGCAACAGTAATTCATGAGAGAATAATTTTTTTTGAGAGTACGTTTAGGTGTACCATAGCTCTATAGAAACCAGAATTGAAATTACAAGAAACTACCAATCGTTGAGGACAACGAGTGTAGCCCACACCACGTCTCGACTGACGCCGGACACCTCCGAAGTCAACCACCTTCCGTAGAACATCGCTTGTCGATGCACCGCCCACCTTGAGTGCCTAAGAGGAAGTGACACGTGGAAGGCAAGACTTGCTCCGATCTGAGGGAAGCGCCGTCTTGGAGACACCGGCGACGAGCGTACATAGCACCGCAAAGGACCAACAGAGGACAGCGGCGGACACCGGAGAAGAGCAATAAGGACCCATCCATGTCTCCATACACAGAGCTCCCAACAGAGGTACGACGTCGAGGGCGCCGTGAATGTGTCGATCCAACATCGAGTCGAGATTTTCGCCCGGAGACAACCACCAACTTCAAGGGAGCGAGGGCATGGGCACACGCCTCGGCGACGCCTCCAAGAAGGGGATGACACCCACGGGTGCCATTGCCTCGGGCCCGATAGAAGCCAAGCAAGATTTTCATCCGTGCATCGCACATGACCACGCCTCCTGGATTTGGGAAACACCGTCCGATTCGCCTTGCACCACCACCACCGCAGCTCTAAGCAAAGTAGTGATCGCAAAGCCAATGATCGACGACCGACTGCACGACCAAGAGGACCCCGACCACCGCACCAAACTCCCCGCCTAGACCAAGAGCCGCAGCCCTCCCGCACCACCGGCCTCCACAAAGCACGAAGGTGCACCATCGGGAGAGCACCACCGCTCGCCACACCGCACAGAGTTGACCAGCCACTCTCCTGCTCGCTAAGACTCGATCTTGGCCGAGCCACCACAACGCCACCGCCACCAAATGGTGTCGTCACCACAAAGCGCACCAACTCACCACTGCCAGCTACGTCCAGGCCCGCTGGCGCACCAATCCTCTTGACGTGCAAATCGGGCCCCACCGCAAAGAGCACCGGGCCGCCACCGGCCCGCGCACTCCACCGCGACGTGCCGCCACCGGCCAGCCAGCCTAGTCGCCCCGCCACCGCCTGCACCCGAAGAGGAACCCCCGCGGCCCCTGATCCAGACGAGGGCGAAGGATATCCCGCCGCTGCCGGCACCGCGCGGCCTTTGCCCGCCGACGACGAGGGGAGGGAAAGAGGATGGGGGCTGGGTTTGGCAG
>NC_041390.1:630229191-630230154 GCF_002162155.2 Triticum dicoccoides | reverse complement strand
GGGGGCACGGGGCTGGGTTCCTTGGACCTTGTTTCACTCAATGATGAATTATCAGACTAATGAAAAATATACTTGGTACATTCCCCATGAGAGAGTAATGAACGTGGTAGATTCCACATCACAAAAGTCTCATGTTGACGCGAGATCTGTGAACACCCTCACTACTGTAGATTATTAGACATCACTACAGAGGAAACTCTATCAGAAGGAAGGAAAGGCTCTGGTTAGTCTCGTTGCACTGTGCCCTAGTACATTCTGTCCTAAAACTTGATACTGCCTGGCTAAGATGGGGGAAAGAAAAATAAGATGAGATGCTCCTGCTAGCTAAATCATTCAGGCTTGACTCTCGAGTTTAGTGTTAGGTGCAGCTCTTGTCTTGATGGATCCATGCGACAATCACAGCTACTTGCTCCGGAAGATTCCATTTCACAGGTTTCTGAGTCTCTGAGGTGCAGAATTGATCGGCGGAAACCACCTTGCACCGTGGAGTGGCCGACAGAGAGAGGAAGACGCGTCGTAAATCTAGCCAGCCAGCCACAAGATCACTGGACCAGATGAATAAGGCCAAATCCACCGCAAGACCCCATCCGGACGTCTGCTTTCGTCTGTTTGGGGTGCGATTTGGTGGACATCCGGGGAACGGACAGGCGATGGGTGCATCCCCGCCCAACGCTGCAGGGCTCGTTGGACCCCAAACGGTCCGCCCCGGCTCCTTGCAACGCTTCCCAACGCACGCCTCGCCGCCTCCGCCTCGAGGTCGCCCGCGCCCGCGCTCGCCCCGAGCCGTGCCGCCTCGCGCCCGCGCCCGCCGTGCCGCCTCGCGCCTCGTCCCGTGCCCGCACTCGCCGTGCCGCCTCGCGCCCGCCGCAGCCCCGCGACCGCCGTCGCCTCGCGCTCTCCGTGCCGCAGCCCCGCGCTCGCTGTGCCGCCCGCGCTCACCCCGCGCCTCGCGCTCGTCGCGCT
>NC_041390.1:630219441-630228048 GCF_002162155.2 Triticum dicoccoides | reverse complement strand
CCCGCCCCGCCCCCTCTGCCTCACCGCCGCCTCGAGCTCGCCGCCGCACCGCCCGAGCGCGCCGCCGCCGCGCTCCCCTGCCTCTCGTCTCACTGGTTTGTGGGCCAGAGGGCAGACAGGGGCGGACAGGAGCGGACGAGAGGGGCGAGGAAAGCGTCCGTTTTCTGTCCGTTCGGGAGCATTCATGGCTCAAGTTTGGTCTAGGTTTGGGGTTGAGCCGGACAAAAACGTACGCGAACGGACGTGCTTATCCGTTTGGGTGTGCCCGCTGGGCCAGATTTTGCCCCATACGGACAAAGCCGGACAAGATGGGGTTCTGCGATGGAGTTGGCCTAATAGATGAAGAGAAAACAAGCACTACTCCGTGCTAGATCTCACTGAAGAAAGAAACTTTTTTTCTTCTCTTCAGACAGAAATAAAATACTCCCTCCATTCCATAATATAGTGTTTATAGATTTTTGTAAAAGTCAAACTTTGCCAACTTTGACCAAGTGTATAGAAAAAACTATCTACATCTACAATACCAAACATGTATATTTTGAAAGTATAACTCACGATGTATCCAATGATGTGCATTTGGTATTCTAGATGTACCTACTTTTCTCTATAAACATAGTCAAAGTTTGTAATGTTTGACTTTTGTAAAAATCTATAAACACTACATTATGAATTGGAGGGAGTACAAAGGAGAAGCTTCAGCGCACGAGCATGCAGGGAGGTTCTAGGCAATGCTATCTAACTAGATCGGGACCGCGCCCTGGCGCGAGGGTGCCGGTCAAAGCATTTTGTTGAAGCACGTAATACTATGTCAATAGGAAACCAGGTATAGCATTTGCACTTAAACAGGATCAAGCTCGGTGTGTTCATACAACCACGAAATCGCGCCTTGGCGCGCGTTGCCCGTCCAAGCGTTGTGACCCAGTGTGTATAAATCTTGTACATTCAAAGAAAATTACAACTCTTTTAGGACTAATCACAAACAGTAAAGATATATGCTAAAAACATGGTAAGCTGAGGATACTAAGTCAATAGGGTAATTAATTTTGCAAGCACATCACAAAATTTGTTTCAAAAAGCCAGATTGGCAGTGCCAGATAAGACAACTGGTTTGCATCAAGTTCAGTACAAAGCAAAAAGATTCAGGAACCATGCATCATCGACAACATAATATAATTAAAAGAAGATTTTTTTTACCTATAGTCCATTTCCTTATTTATATGAAATACACAGGGCAAATAGTCCCATATCTTCAGTTGCGCAACAAAATAAAAGAAGATTCATGTACATATCAGAACTAAGATTATCCAAATTCCATCTCTCGGTCATGAAATATATTCTTCAGTTGCACACCAATAGTTGTCATTCCAGGATAAAATCAAATCCAGTCTTCCACATACCCTTTGTCCAAGACAAAAAGAAATGCACAAATATTGAGCATCATAAGGAATTGTTCTTGGGTCTGTACAAAGCATACTAAGTTACTAACCCCATTAAAATTACGTGCATGGAGGCGAGATGCAAGTACGATAATTAACCAACTC
Source organism: Triticum dicoccoides (assembly GCF_002162155.2). Taxonomy (NCBI): domain Eukaryota; kingdom Viridiplantae; phylum Streptophyta; class Magnoliopsida; order Poales; family Poaceae; genus Triticum; species Triticum dicoccoides. Next base: position 630,226,507 of record NC_041390.1, on the reverse strand, counting down.
AACTGCGTTAATCCTCAAAATAAAATTCCAGAAAGAACTTGATTTTTAAAACTACTTCATCAATGCCATGGTTTCTCATCTATTGGTTGCGAGTAGAAAATAGAGCATTAAACCTATACCCATCCTCTGATTATGTACGTGTCATGCCAGATTACTACACTTGGAACCTTCATATATATATGGGGATAGAATGGGGAGGGTAGGGAGGGGGCAGAGATGGAGGTACCTAGAGGACATGAAGGAGGTAGTAGAGGCATTCCAGGAATTTTTTTCCATGATATAGATCACGAGCACCATCCTTTCACGCAACCACAGCAAGATGATCTGAAATAAGGTGGTAAGCGGATTAAGCAACAATCTTATTTTGGAGAATAGCTTATTTACCAGTTACCACACGCAGTTGAGGCACTGCCATGGAACTGTCAACTGCTTACGAGGCAACCTTTTATAAACTCCAATGTATTGAAGGGTTATTAACTAAAAGCACACACAAAATACAAATTTTATGATTCCTGGATATAACTCGCGTCTTCTGGATCAAAAACCATTAACAAACATTTTGGATCAATTTCTGCATAGTGTAACCACATGAAATCTCAATAACTGTGAAAATTGCGGAGTAGCGCATGTTTCAGAAAATGATAAGAGGTTCCCTAATCCCTGCCACAACGTGATGAAGCTTTGAAACTACATATACCAAGATTTTCACTGGACCATTCAAGACTTGGACCGAAGATACAAAAGTTGCATCTAACTCCTCCTTCTAGGGATTCCATAATAATAATGAAATACTTCAAAATATAATAATCCGAAAATCATATATAAGAACAATGCAAATCAATCTTGCAGCACCTCCTAAAACATTTTACAGAAAATCCAACCAAACATTCTCACGCAATTAGAAACTACTTTAAATAGGTGGTAACAAATTGGTAGTGTAACAAAGAATTAACATCTATACCTGGATCAGTTCGAAAGCAATTTTAGGTGTAATGTCAACACCTATCTGGTAGCAGTCAAAAGCAGCACGGTAATTCCCAGTTGCTTCATGTTCCCTGGCATGCTCAAGATTTTCCTTTCGTGACCTGAACGATTGCATGATTAGCATCCAGTAAATAATACTGTAAAATGACTACATAGAGATTTGACATTAGGTAATGATACTACAACTGCACTACATATGTAGAGAGCCCCAGATGACCATAATAGTAGCTCGTATACAAAGAATCTTGACAGCTGAAATACATTAGACTATTACCCTCAAAGAAGAGCATACCTTGCACGTTTGACCTCTTGTTCGCTCTTCATTGGAAAAAAGCCTCCATCAAGTACAAGAATTGGCTTCACACCGTGGTGCCGCAACAAGTTAACCCTATGCATGCAGTACTCAATATGCCTGGTCAAATTCAAGGGGGCAAACACATGTGAGCTTATGGTGCTGCACTCAAGATGTGATAGTGAGTTGCAGTTGTGCATAACTCTATGTTCCTCTGCACTATGGTTCGGTGACAAATGAATTTCATAAAAGCTATGAACAGAACAATGAGCAACTCGGTAACTCAGTAGCAGTTGCCATAATTGAAAGGACGGGGCAGAAAGACAATGAGGAAGATGTCTACAAAACCATGTCATGTGTCCATGGCTTAACTAATTCCTGATGCTATAAACCAAGGTGCTACAGAGATTTAACTCGAGATTTCACCAAACATGAATAAGAAAATGATGGTATTAGTGGCTGTCGTGGTTCTAACTCTGATAGTGATGTAGGGGGGTACGTATGGAGAGGCTAGATCTCAGCTATTGGGAAGTTGTAAACACACCAAGATGTACGAGTTCAGGCCCTTCGCGGTGGAAGTAACAGCCCTACATCTCGGTGCCCGGAGGCGGTCGACTGGATTACTGGCGTGTGAATAACAGGGGTGCGAACCCTTCATACTGAGGAGGGGGGTGGCTTATATAGAGTTCGCCGGCCCTCTCCTGCCCTCAGTAATGCAGGGTTTAAGGTACATTTAAGGTTGGGCGTTACTGGTAACGCCCCTAATAGAGTGCTACAATGACCATAAAGACTACTTAATAGCCGACCGTTTGCCTGCGGAGTGACTTCAAATCTCCTGGCGGTCGAGTGGCTAGCTTCATGGTCGGGTGGTAGCTTCTTGGTCGAGTGTCTTGAACCCGTCGAGTGAGATACCTTCAAGTCGATTGAAAGGTGACTTCTTCTAGGGATGTCCTTGGGTAGGGCTCTTTGGACGGGTCCGTGCCCCTACCCTAGGTACATAGTTTCATCATTAGCCCCCGAATGGATCGAGGTTAGAGTGGGGAAAGAGTTGGGGATCTTCCCGACTGGTTCTTTGGGCTACACGAGTGCCTCGTTTTGGGCCAATCGTCACGGATGACGTTATCAACGTCTTTTAGTCGCCTTGATCCATTCCAGGCCTATCGTCGAGTGAATTTCTTTACTTGTGACATACTGAGCACCGGCGCGATCGGGGTCTCCTATTTTGACAAGTTGTTCTGTAGCCTGCGGATGTCGCAGGATTCGGATTTTGGGAAGCGCGCGGGACGGGAGCGGCCGTAGTAATCGGAAGCGATAAAGCGGAAGCCCCTCGATCCCCGCGTCGCCTTTTTCGCCACGTACCGCGCGCGCGTCTGCTGCGGGATTTGACTGGATAGCCTGGGCCTACCAGTCAGCCACTCGAAAGCGGCCCCTTATAAGTTGCCGGCTCGGGGTTTCCAAACAGTGCGCCCCCTTCTGCTTTCTTCTTCCTCTCCCCCTTCACAAGTCCTTGCGCCACCTCCGTTCTCACCCTAGCGCCGCAAGCCCGTTCGAGATTTCGCCGGCGACGATGGTGAAGGGCAAGACGACTGCTCTGGAGTGCGTGAAGAAGGCGGCGGCGGCGGGGAAAGGGAAGAGGTCTGCTCGGGGCGGATCTTCCTCTAGGACCGCTCTGCCCAAAGGTTGGATCCAGGGCGACTGGATGCCGTCGGTGCTCCGGCAAGAGGATCTCGACGACATGGTCGAGGGGGGAGTCATTCCCCACGAAGCCGCGCGTCTTCCAGGGGGAGATCGAACCTTAACCCCGCGACGGTGAGTGCGTGCTCCTAGCCACCCACATCGACCGAGGGTTTTCTCTGCCGCCCCATCCTTTTTTCCGGAGCTTCTTGAACTTCTTCGGAGCGCAGCTCCACCACTTTACTCCCAACTCCATTGTATACCTTGCCGCTTTCATTTCCATGTGTGAGGCTTTCTTGGGTTGCCGCCCCCATTGGGGACTTTTCAAGCACATCTTTACCTGCCGTTCTCAATCGGTCAAGAAGGCCAAGTCGAGTGACGAGAGGACGCAGGTGATCCAGTTGTGCGGGGGCTTGGCGATCCAGACGAGGGGAAGAGCTGTTTTCCATCCATTACTTTCCCGGAGTCGGTCCGTGGTTGGCAGGCGACCTGGTTCTACTGTCAGGACCAGGCGACCCCAGGACAGTCGACTGGTCTTCCTCCTTTCTCCCTCGACCGAGCTGAAAAACCCGCTTCTCTAAAAGTGACGCCGGAGGAAAGGGCCCAAGTCAAAGTGTTGGCCGGTCGAGTGGTCGAGCTTGTCCGTGAGGGTGTGACTGGGATGGACCTGCTGGAGGTCTTCCTCCAGAGGCGCATCCAACCGCTCCAGGCCCGTGACCACCCGATGTGGTTGTACTCGGGTCTCGATGACACCACTCGGATCCACCCGGAGAAGGTCACCGACGAGATGCTGGAGGGGTGGCTGTCGAGCATCACGGGGAACAAAGACAACCCCCGAGGAGCCAGGAGGGTAACTCCACTCGACAACTCGTATGAAGTGGACCAGGTATGTCTTTATGCTCCCGACTGAAATCTTGTGTTCTGCATTGGTCTTCTTTGAGTTGGTCGATTGACTTTTGTCTTGTTTATTGCTTTCCAGGCGACCACCGAGATGTACTCGACGCCCAACGGGGCTCAGGAGCCAACTGAGGAAGGGGAGGCGAGTAGAGGCGAGAGCGGGGACGACCAAGGCGAGTGGGAGTCCGACGGTGAAGGAGAGGGAGACGACAACGTCGACTCTAGCGAAGAGGAGGAGGAGGTCGAACCCCCTCGCCCAGAGGGGCGGTCCAAGCACACACACGACCCGGCGCGGGAACGTGGCAAGGCGACTGCTTCTGTTTGGCAGTTGTTGAAACGCCCTCGGACCTATTCTCCTACGCCGACTGGGAAGGCTCCCAAGCAGCCACGCACGACGCTGTCCAAGCCGCCCAAGGCTTTGCCGAAGATGAAGATAGCTGTCCCTACCATTTCCGGGTAATAATAAAACTTGCTTTCCTTCGTCGACCATGGACACATCCTTGGTCGATTCATTGAGCCAACTGATTGACTTTCGAGATTTGCAGCGCTGCTACTTCTGAGGTCTCCGCCAAGGACGACGACCAAGAGATGGAGGATGCTGTTACCTCCAACCCTGGTACGATTATTGACGTTTTGCTTTGAGTCGACTGATCTTTTATTGCAACTCCGGTCAATTGAATGTTTCTCTTGCAGCCCCTCCTCATGTTATCGACCTTCCGGATGACGACGACAACGAACCGCTGAGAATGAGGAGGAACAAGAGGTCGTCGGCTGACAAGACCCCCCAACCTGCTCCGGAGTCTGAGGCCATGGCTCGGGATGGTGGTGACACCACTCGGGCTTCTGTGACTTTCGCCATTCCTCTGACGAGCGCGCGGCCTTCGGCGTCGACTGCGGATCCACCTTCACTTTTTGCTGTGTACCCCGTCCCTGAGGACCAAGCGGCTGCTGCAAAGGAGGCTATACGCCAGGCGGGGATCATGATGGAGCAAGTGAAGATGGCTCGGGAGGCCAGCCAAGCAGCTTATGACGTGAGTTCGGCTCTTCAGAGCAACGTCCAGGTCAGTCGACTCAACACTTGGTCTTTTATGATATGCTGTTTGAAGAGTCTCTTTTCCGAAGATCTTTTGTATCTGTATCTGTACACCCACTGGGTGTGTCTGCCAATCCTTGGACGAGTGGGGGCACGCTAAGTGCACCCACTGGGTGTAGTCCCCGAGACTACGGTGGACTGCTGGCAGTCGACTGTAGTCTTTACATTGTGCTGTTGTAGCTGTATTTCTTCACTCGGTGTGGTCGGGCCAGGTCGAGTGGAACTGTATCCGGTCGACTGCGGGCAGTCAACTTTTTCTCTCTTTCTCTTTTTTTGGTCGAACCAGTGGGGACACGCTGAGTGCACCCATTGGGTGTAGTCCCCGAGACTACTGTCGAATGTTTTTGATTCGGCTGTGGTCTTAGAAACGTCATCATTGTCTCTTAGTTACTCGGAAGCAACTTATCTTGGACGTTTGTCGAGTGATTTTTCTTTTTACAGAAATCTTGCGAACTTGTAGCTCGCTATACTGAGTTGGAGAAGCAGAAGATTCAACTGAACCTTGATCTGGAGCTGGCCAGAACAGAGCTGCAGAAGGTCAGAGATGGCGCCGCAGGTAAGACAACTTTGTCGACTGGCTAGCTTTTAGGCTTGAGTATCCTTCTGCTATTTCCGATTCAATCATCATTTCTTCGCAGAAAAACTGAATGAAGCTCTAGCGAAGAAGGATCAGGACTTGGCTGCTGCTCGTAAGGAGGCTGATGACAAGACCGCTCTGGCCGTACAGAAGCTGGCTTCGGTCGACCATTTAGAAGAAGAGAATACCAAGCTGAAGACCGCTCTGAATGAAGCCAACAGGGAGTGTTCACGTTGGAAGAAGGAGAACCTCACCCTGAACGAGAAGATGGAAGGCATCGCTCGCAGGAGGGACGACCTGGAGAGCTACTTGAGGAGCCTTGCCAAGAAGTTGTACATCAAGCTTGAAGGTGCACATTCAGTTCCGACTGGTTTTTTTTTTGTGTCGACTCAGTCTATGAAAATTGACTTATCCTTGGATCGTGTATGCAGAGCTTTGCCAGAACTTTGAAGAGGAGACTGGGCGGATCGAAACAGGCTTGGATCCAATCAACTCTCCCGTGACAGATGAAGCTGCCATGAATCTGCTCCGACTGGAATCTCGCATTGACGGCGTCGTGGACTACTTGGCTCGACTGAAGGTTGCCATGTCACGGATCGACCCGGCACTTTGGCCAGAGGCTACGCTCCAAAACGATCTCGAGTCTCTGATGACTCGACTTAACGGAATCCCTGACCGAGTGCAGGAGTGGAAGAAGTCTTCTGCTCGGTGTGGCGCTGATGTGGCTCTGTCTCTGGTCCGCGTCCATTGCAAGGAGGCGCGAGAAGAGAAGCTGGCCGCCATCCAAGTTCCCAATACCAGGAAGCACAACTTTCAAGATTTCATGGAGACTTTCATCGCTGCTGCCACCCGTATTGCAGACGGGATCGACTTGGACGAGTTCGTCGCCCCTTCCAGTCCTCCACCTGAGGAGTGAAAAACTTTTAAGCTCCACTTTAAATTTGCCTCGGAATGCCGAGTGGATTTTGTAACCGTTAAACTCCGTCGAGCTGAGGGCTCAATTACTTTGGCCTGAGGTCTGGGACCTTTTAGGCTTTATCTGATCTTGATTTCTTGTTTGAATATCTTCATGGTTTGATTCGTCGAGTGGATCTTGATCTTTACTCGGAATAACCTTGTATTTGCGGCGCAGCTCCGAAGGGGAAGGTAGCAGTCGACTCGCGGATTAGGTTGTGTCTTGTACTTAGGCGAGCACTGGGCTGCGGCTAAGCCTCCGAGTGAGAGGTTCGCTCTCCACTCGATAGGATATTTAAACACTTAGGCGAGCGTTGGGTTGCAGCTAAGCCCCCGAGTGGGAGGTTTGCTCTCCACTTGGTAGGATTTTTTCGAACTTAGGCGAGTGCCTGACTGCAGCTAAGTCTTTAAGCGGGAGAACTTAGGCGAGTACTGGACTGCAGCTAAGCCCCCGAGTGGGAGGATCGCTCTCCACTCGGTAGGATTTTTTCAAACTTAGGCGAGTGCCGGACTGCAGCTAAGTCTCTAAGTGAGAGAACTTAGGCGAGTGCTGGACTGCAGCTAAGCCCCCGAGTGGGAGGATCGCTCTCCACTC
>NC_041390.1:630205515-630218960 GCF_002162155.2 Triticum dicoccoides | reverse complement strand
GAGTGCCGGACTGCAGCTAAGTCTCTAAGTGAGAGAACTTAGGCGAGTGCTGGACTGCAGCTAAGCCCCCGAACGGGAGGATCGCTCTCCACTCGGTAGGATTTTTTCAAACTTAGGCGAGTGCCGGACTGCAGCTAAGTCTCTAAGTGAGAGAACTTAGGCGAGTGCTGGACTGTAGCTAAGCCCCCGAGTGGGAGGTTTGCTCTCCACTCGGTAGGATTTTAAACACTTAGGCAAGCACTGGGCTGCAGCTAAGCCCCCGAGTGGGAGCCTGGCTCTCCACTCGGTAGGATTTTTCAAACTTAGGCAAAACGGATTCGCAGCTAAGTCACCCACTGAGGGATTTCGCACGCAAACAAAAGTGACAGCAATTATTGGAACACTCTTGTCTTTGATAAAAATGAACTGCGGGAAATTTTTCTTATTACATCTCGTCCAAGGGAGAACTCAAGTGTAAAAGGGGCGGAGTAGTTCCGCATTCCAAGCTCGTGGCTCGTCGATCTGGCGATCAACATTGTAGAGGTGATACGCTCCATTGTGGAGGACTTTGGTGACGATAAAGGGGCCTTCCCAAGTAGGAGCGAGCTTGTGTGGTTTCTGTTGATCCACTCGGAGGACCAAATCTCCTTCTTGGAAGGCTCGACTCTTCACATTCCGGGCATGGAATCGATGCAAGTCTTGCTGATAAATGGTCGATCTGATCATGGCCATCTCCCTCTCTTCTTCTAGGAGGTCGACTGCGTCTTGCCGGGCCTGTTCTGCTTCATCTTCGGTGTAAAGCTCGACTCGGGGCGCGTTGTGAAGAAGATCACTTGGCAGAACTGCTTCGGCTCCATAAACCAGAAAGAATGGAGTTCTTCCAGTCGACCGGTTAGGGGTGGTCCTCAATCCCTACAGAACTGACGGAAGCTCGTCGACCCAAGCACCTGCCGCGTGCTTGAGATCACGCATCAGTCGAGGCTTTAGTCCTTTGAGAATCAGGCCATTTGCTCTTTCAGCTTGTCCATTCGACTGGGGATGGGCGACCGATGCGTACTCGACTCGAGTGCCTTGAGAGGCGCAAAAAGCTCTAAACTTGTCCGAATCGAAGTTTGACCCATTGTCAGTGATGATGCTATGCGGGACTCCATATCTGAATGTTAGCCCTCTGACGAAACTGATAGCAGTGCAAGCATCAAGATTCTTGATAGGCTTAGCTTCAATCCATTTGGTAAACTTGTCGACTGCCACAAGCACATGAGTGAAACCACTTCTGCTTATTCTCAGTGGACCAACCATGTCTAGTCCCCAGATGGCAAAGGGCCAGACGAGTGGAATGGTCTTCAGGGCTGATGCAGGCTTGCGTGACATGTTAGAGTAGAACTGACACCCTCCACACTTGTCGACTATCTCTTTTGCCATCTCATTTGCTCTAGGCCAGTAAAATCCCGCTCGGTATGCTTTAGCCACAATGGTCCGAGAGGACGCATGGTGACCACAGGTCCCCGAGTGGATATCATCAAGGATTATCTGACCCTCTTCTGGTGTTATGCATTTCTGACCGATTCCAGTCACGCTTTCCCTATACAACTGTCCCTTTATGACTGTGAAGGCCTTGGATCGGCGGACGATCTGTCGAGCCTCTTCCTCGTCATCTGGGAGTTCTTTCCTTAGGATATACGCGATGTACGGTATCGTCCAGTCGGGAGTGATTGCCAAGACTTCCATGATTAGGTCGACCACAGCAGGAACTTCGACTTCAGTCGAATCTGTGGCACTTTTCGGTTGTGGGGCTTCTTCTGTGAAAGGATCCTCCTGGACTGACAGCGAGCGGATGTGCTCCAAAAACACATTGCTGGGAATGGCTTCTCTCTTGGAGCCTATCTTTGCCAGATCATCAGCTGCTTGATTTTTTAGTCGGGGGATGTGATGAAGCTCTAACCTCTCGAATTTCTTTTCTAGCTTTCTTACTGTGTTGCAATAGCCAGTCATAGCTGGACTTCTGACGTCCCACTCCTTCATCACCTGATTAACCACCAAATCTGAGTCGCCATAGACCATGAGGTGACGGACGCCGAGTGAAATGGCCATGCGCAACCCGTACAAAAGTGCTTCATATTCTGCTTCATTATTGGAGGAATCGAAGTGAATCTGGAGAACATATCTGAGCTTATCTCCTCGGGGGGAGACTAGAACTACCCCAGCACCGGAACCATTCAGCATCTTAGATCCATCGAAGAACATGGTCCAGTGCTCCGAGTGAACTTGAGTCGGAAGTTGCTGTTCAATCCACTCGGCGATGAAATCTGCGATTGCTTGGGACTTGATAGCCTTCTTTGCTTCAAACTTGATATCTAAGGGAAGGAGTTCAATCGCCCACTTGGCCACTCGACCAGTTGCATCTCTGTTATGCAGAATCTCTGACAATGGGGCGTCGCTGACGACTGTAATGGAGTGGTCAGAGAAGTAATGTGCAACCTTCTTTGTGGTCATGTAAATCCCATATACAAGCTTCTGATAGTGAGGGTATCTTTGTTTTGAAGGGGTCAAAACTTCAGACAGATAATAGACTGGGCGCTGAACTCTGAAGGCCTTTCCTTCTTCTTCCCGCTCGACCATAAGTACTGTACTGACAACTTGTCCTGTGGCTGCAATGTAAAGCAGCAGAGGCTCTTTGCTGATTGGGGCAGCAAGCACCGGCTGGGTGGAGAGTAAAGCTTTGAGCTCTGCAAATGCTGCGTCAGCTTCTGGAGTCCACTCGAACTTGTCAGACTTCTTCATCAGTCGGTAAAGAGGCAACGCCTTTTCACCGAGACGAGAAATGAATCGACTTAGAGCGGCCAAGCAGCCTGTAAGCTTTTGGACATCGTGCACGCGTACAGGGCGCTTCATCCGGAGTATGGTGCCAACTTTTTCAGGATTGGCATCGATCCCCCGTTCAGAAACGAGAAAACCGAGTAACTTTCCACCTGGAACTCCGAACGTGCACTTTGATGGATTGAGCTTGATATCATACCTCCTGAGGTTGGCAAAGGTTTCAGCAAGGTCAGCCCGCAGGTGGGAACCTTTCCGTGACTTGACCACAATATCATCCATGTATGCCTCCACATTCCGACTGATTTGAGTGAGTAGACACTTCTGAATCATTCTCATGAACGTGGCTCCGGCGTTCTTGAGGCCGAACGGCATGGTGACGTAACAGAAGCATCCGAATGGAGTGATGAAAGTTGTTTTGATCTCGTCGGGTCCATACAGACGGATCTGATGGTACCCAGAATAGGCATCTAGAAAAGACAATCTCTCGCACCCCGCAGTCGAGTCGACTATTTGGTCGATGCGAGGAAGAGGAAAATGATCTTTCGGGCAGGCCGATTGATATGTTTGAAATCAATGCACATGCGAAGTGACTTGTCCTTCTTGGGGACCATGACGATATTGGCGAGCCACTCGGAGTGGTAAATCTCTCGGATGAACTCCGCTGCTAAGAGCCGAGCTACCTCCTCGCCAATGGCTTGCTTCTTCTGGACGGCGGACCGTCGAAGATGTTCCTTCACAGGCTTGAATTTTGGGTCGACTCGTAGACGGTGCTCAGCCAGCCCTCTGGGAACTCCAGGCATGTCAGAGGGCTTCCATGCGAAGATGTCCCAGTTCTCACGGAGGAGCTGGACGAGCTCTTCTTCCTATTTGGAGTCGAGCGTCGTTGAGATGTGAGTCGGGGCAGCATCGGGGTCGGTCGGGTGAATGTGGACTGGCTTTGTTTCATCGGACGACTGAAAAGCTGATTCTGAAGCAGGCTTCTTGGCTCGTAGCAATTCACTCGGATCGGCAGTCTTTTGGTACTCTTGTAGCTCGACCACTGCCATCTGAGCATCAGCGATCTTTGAGCCCTTCTGAAAACACTCTTCTGCTTTCTTTCGGTTGCCTGTAACAGTGATTACACCTTTAGGGCCAGACATCTTCAGTTTGAGGTACACGTAACATGGTTGAGCCATGAAGCGTGCGTAAGCTGGCCTGCCCAAAATGGCATGATAAGCACTTTGGAAGTCCACAACCTCGAATGTCAACTTTTCCTTGCGGTAATTCTTCGAATCACCGAAAACCACATCGAGAGCGATCTGGCTGAGTGATTCGACTTTCTTTCCAGGAATGACTCCGTGGAAGCTCATGTTACTGGTACTGAGCCTGGACATCGGAATGCCCATTCCTTTCAATGTTTTAGCGTACAATATGTTCAGGCCACTGCCTCCATCCATCAGGACTTTGGTCAGTCGAATGCCTTCGACAACTGGGTCGACCACCAAAGCTTGCCTCCCAGGGGTGGCAATGTGCGTAGGGTGATCGGACTGGTCGAATGTGATGGCAGTCTGAGACCATTTCAGATAACTGGGTGCCGCCGGAGCAACCATATTCACCTCACGGTTAATGACTTTCAGTCGACTTTTGCTTTCGACATCAGCAAAAATCATCAGGGTGGAATTGATTTTGGGCTATCCATCGTCACTGTCTTCCCTGTCCTCGACTCTGTCCGACTCTTTTTCCTTATCCTTGGACTGTTTGCCCTGAAACTGCTGGATCAGGAGCCGGCACTGTCGAGTGGTATGCTTTGGGTAAATGAAATTACCCTCTTCATCTTTCTTGGTGTGGATGTGACATGGCAGATCCAAAACATCATTTCCATCTTGAACCTTGACTTTCTTGGGCTTCCAGGGGCCTTTGGGTTTTCCCTTGAAGTTTCCCTGGGCTACGGCCAGGGCCTCCCCAGGAGCGACTGGCTCGGCCTTCCGCTTCTGTTTCCGACTGGAGTTTCCTCCGGTTTCTTGGGCGACTGTCTTGTGCTTGCCACTCCGGAGTCGGTCCTCGTCTTCACCATTAGCGTACTTGGTGGCAATCTCCATCATCCGATTCAGAGACATCTCTCCAGTTCGACCGAACTTCAGATTCAACTCTCTGTATTTAACGCCTTCCTTGAAGGCACAAACTTCTTGATGGTCTGGCACATTCTCAATCGAGTGATGCAGTGTGATCCACCTCTGGATGTATTCCCTCAGAGTTTCATTCGGCTTCTGTACGCAAGACCGCAACTCTGTAAGGCCCGCAGGTCGCTTGCATATTCCTTCAAAGGTTGTGATAAACACTCGAGAGAGGTCCTCCCAAGTGTAAATGCTGCTGGGTGCCAACTGATTTAGCCACGCTCTGGCTGAGCCCTCTAACATGAGAGGCAAATGCTTCATGGCCACCTCATCATTGCCACCACCAATCTGTACAGCCACTCGGTAATCTTCGAGCCAAGTGTCAGGCTTAGATTCACTGGTGAACTTGCTGATTCCAGTCGCCAGCCTGAAATTGGGAGGAATCACTGCGGCTTTGATGGCTCGACTGAAACACTCTGGCCCTGAAACACGTATTCTGCTGCTGGAGGGCGCATCTCTGTTCTGGCCTTCCCGATGAGCCCTGTTTCTGTCAACCAAGCCTTGAACGAGGACAGATCTCGCGTCAAAGCCTGGGTCCCTGGGGTCGACGGGAATCCTCTGCCCAACGCTATGAGGGCGCCTGTCATCTCGATGTCGAGGCGCATATGACCCACTCCTCGGGGGAGGGGTTGGCACTCGATGTCGATCATCACGATCGGATCGGTGATCATACTGCTCATTCCTTCTGTACTGATCATGCCGGTCGCCACGTCCCTCACGCCTCGGGGGCGACCGCGGGCTGTGAGCCGACTGGACTGTATCTGTTGCAACGGATCGACTGTGGATCCTATCCCGCGACTGGGAAACAGTGGAATTCTGGCTTCCCGCCGCCCGGAGCAACGCTCTGATCTGTAACAAGCCCCTGCCAGCCTCTGACAGGGAGGGCTAAATTGATTCTGCTATACGGGCCGCAGCGGCCAAATTCTGAACTGGGGTTCGATATACCTGCGTCGGCGGGAAGAGCTGGCGTCGACTAGACTCGGGAGCCCGCTGACGCGCTTGCTCGTCGAGTGCTCGCTGGAGATTCTCCAGTCGAGTGCGTTCGGCCAAATTAGCCAAGCGCGCGTCCTCCAAGGCCCGGGCCTCGGGGGACTCTCCGACGATAGGGGTGCGGAGGGCGTCCGTGTTCCGACGGCGAAGCTCCTCTCGCTGTGATAACGTGAGAGGTTCGGGGAGATACTCATCGTGGGGATGCGACGGGTCGCCCCCACCCGCGCCTCCATCAGCGCGAGGGAAACCGGGAGGACTGTGCGTTCCAACGACCGCCAGGATCTCAGCCGCGGGGTCGCTGCTGTCGCACTCGGATGCGATCTCCGCGGAGCCAGTCGACAGGTCGAACAGGCCGCAGAGGGATTCGTCGGGCTCGATTGCTACGACTTGCGGGGCGGCCGACTGGCGAGCCACGGCATGCCTCACCCACTTCTGCAGTCTCGACCGACCGGAGCGCTTGCGCCGATGGGAGACAAAGCGGGGAGATGATACGGGGGCCGACCGATACTGGGTCGACGGCCGCCGCAGGAGGACGCCACGAACGCATGCGCGAAAATGCGTCGCACCGCGAACGAGGAGCGCGTCGACGTCGAGTGGCGCCTCCTGAAGCCAGGCGGAGTCGTCAGCGATGAACGTGAGCGCGCCAAGGCGGATCTCGCGGCCCTCCACCAAAACTCCGCACGAAACCTTGATCAAAGGGATCGGAAAAATCGCAACTTCTCCAATCAGGCGCTAAGATTCCTGCCCCACGGTGGGCGCCAACTGTCGTGGTTCTAACTCTGACAGTGATGTAGGGGGGTATGTATGGAGAGGCTAGATTTCAGCTATTGGGAAGTTGTAAACACACCAAGATGTACGAGTTCAGGCCCTTCGCGGTGGAAGTAACATCCCTACATCTCGGTGCCCGGAGGCGGTTGACTGGATTACTGGCGTGTGAATAACAGGGGTGCGAACCCTTCATACTGAGGAGGGGGGGTGGCTTATATAGAGTTCGCCGGCCCTCTCCTGCCCTCAGTAATGCAGGGTTTAAGGTACATTTAAGGTTGGGCGTTACTAGTAACGTCCCTAATAGAGTGCTACAATGACCATAAAGACTACTTAATAGCCGACCGTTTGCCTGCGGAGTGACTTCAGATCTCCTGGCGGTCGAGTGGCTAGCTTCATGGTCGAGTGGTAGCTTCTTGGTCGAGTATCTTGAACCCGTCGAGTGAGATACCTTCAAGTCGATTGAAAGGTGACTTCTTCTAGGGATGTCCTTGGATAGGGCTCTTTGGACGGGTCCGTGCCCCTACCCTAGGTACATAGTTTCATCAGTGGCCGAACTAAAATCTCTAGCAAATAATGTAGGCGGACAATTTCCGATGCTAACCACGACTTGACAATCTATGCCTATTGAGATGGCATATATTTAATTTTCTAAAAATGGCTACATAAAAAATAGGGATTCTAATACTAATTAGCTAGCTCGACATCAAATCTGAATCTGAAAATATTTAAGAAGGCATTTCCAACTCAAATATATGCTGACCTCCAATAACAAAAGTCAGGTCCATATACATATTAACTTGGGCATACCATTTAGAACAGAGTAAAAGAAAGTGCCTCAATTGTCATCTGGTCACATTCATAGATCAAGATCGCGCCTTGGCACGAGGGTGCCGGTCCGAACGTTTTGGTCAAGCACGTATACGTTAGTAGTAATCCAGATTTAGCATATGCATTCATAGAGGATAACAATGAAGAGAAGAAGAAACATTCAATTGCGGCTGGCGATGAGAAAATCACATGTTGTTGTGCCATTGATGGATAGCATAACCTTTTTGTGCAAAACCAAATAGATAGCTAATAAGGAAAGAACAGTACATTGATAGACAGGTACTCAGTAGCAAATGGCTCTAAGGATCAGCAGCTCATACTCAAGAAAACGCTCAGGAAAAATGACATACTAAACCTATGGCCGGCTCTAGGATTTCAAAGGCCCCAGGGCGAACTCCACCGATGGGCCCAACAAAGAGAAAATTCCAATTCAATACGTCCAAAATTGATCATTTCTGAAGCTACAATAAGCCGAAACTAACAACATCAGACCATAGAGCCCAAAAAATCCTAATACTTGGAATCTAGCCAAACCAGAGAGCACAAAAGGCCCCTATATTTGGAATATAGTCTCAGTCCAACAGCATCTCCAAATAGAGAAGACAAAAAATCTATAAGCCCGGGCCTACAAACAAACAAGAACAGAGAAAGGAGAGAGAGAAGGGGTAGACCTTCACTTCTCTGGTCGAAGACAAACCTAGTTCCGCTGCCTCGTGCGCTGACTGGCGTGTGGTGGTGAAGAGGTGGCTGGGCGTTGAGGTATCTTTCGAGTGGAGAGCTCCCAATTGAAAACACATCAAGCAAAGAATTAGAAAATAGAAGTACCGAACAAAGTAATTAACATTAAAACACCATTTCCTCATATAATTAGAAACTGGAAATTGGGAGCCGACTGGATAACCAAATTAATCTAGCAACCAAGAATAACATTTTGATTCGCAGAACTACAACCACAATACGCATGGACCCTCAAATGATCTTTTTCTAATCAACCATGCGACCTATCTGGCATGTGATTATATGGCTAAGCAAGGACCAAATTAATCTAGCACCTGAAAGCAGCACTTTGATATGCAATAAAGGTATGAGAGAGAAGAAATCTTTACATAATATGGGTATAACCACTGGAGCATAAATAAGCGACACCTTTAAATTTTTTTTTTAAATGGTTCAAGGTTCATTGCATAGTGGGCTCAGATTCATCTTTCCTCGATCATATAACCTACCCCCGTCGTCTCTTTTCACCAGATTAATCTGTTTATACAGCGAAGCTGCCCTGGTTATCACTCAACAAGAATGACCATCCAAGGACAGAACAACAAGTATTACAGGATCAAAAAGGATCCTAGAGACAAGAGGGAGGATCCAACTTGATACCCACAGGTGCCTCGATTACTCAAAGGCATACATATTTCAGCCACGGTTAATCATCATCGCCCTAGCACGAACAACATTGATCAATTTAGCAGATCTAGTAGCATAGCTATAGGACCAGGGCATCCACATGTAAACCAGAGCATCACATGAGCTCCTATGATAGCAACTGAATATGAACAACAGCCTGTGAACCCTAGAATATCATGGATCCACAACTACAGAGCTCAAGCAGAAACCGATGCATGAGTAGGGCATAGAGCATCAACCAGACGAGCACCACATCAATATAGCCACAGCCATGTTACATACAATAGCCGAAGTAGAGGAGCAGGACGAGGATGGAGCTCACCGAGGATGGTTGTAGCCGAGGAGAGAGGAGGCTAGGGTTTTACCATGTACGTGGCCCCCCTTTTATACCCCTGTAGATGAGATGATGAAAATGCCCTCGACGGGGACAGGAATTACGCGCGGTGGCACGAGATTTTTACCGCGAGACGGTAACTATTCATTCCTACAATGTCTCGGCTTCGATCCGACGGCCGAGGTCATCCAGTGGCTCGATCCGACGGTCTAAAACCCATCAAGAAAACGCATCGGACGGCCAGAATTTCCTGAGCTCTAAGGAGGCTCGGTGAGACACTCTTCTCTTATTTCTGGATGTTTCTGGATAAGCAACACCTTTAAATACAAATAAAAAGGGTTCAGGGTTCATTGCATAGTGGGCTCAGATTGGCCTTTCCTCGGTCATATAACCTACCCCCGTCATCTCTTATCACCAGACCAATCTGTTAATACAGGGGATCTGCCCTGGTTATCACTCAACAAGAATGACCATCCAATGACAGAACAACAAGTATTACATGATCAAAAAGGATCCTAGAGACAAGAGGGAGGATCCAACTTGATACCCACAGGTGCCTCGATTACTCAAAGGCATACATATTTCAGCCACGGTTAATCATCATCGCCCTAGCACGAACGTCATTGATCAATTTAGCAGATCCAGTAGCATAGCTATAGGACCAGAGCATCCACATGTAAACCAGAGCATCACATGAGCTCCTATGATAGCAACTAAACATGAACAGCAGCCTGCGAACCCTAGAATAGCATGGATCCACAACTACAGAGCTCAAGCAGGAACCGATGCATGAGTAGGGCATAGAGCATCAACCAGATGAGCACCACATCAATATAGCCACGACCATGTCCCGAAGAAGAGGAACAGGAGGAAGATGGAGCTCACCGAGGGAGTTTGTAGCCGAGGCAGTACTCAGTGGGTGCCGGGGTTGCGCCTCAACGCCGTCCAACCGACGAGGAACCGCATTAGAGTTGCGCCTTGCATCGTCCCGCCGATGAGCATGAACGGGCACCGAAGCGGCCAAGGACGCGAGGAGGTGATGTGTGGCACATCCAGGAGACTGAGCAGTGAGGGAAGGTGAGAAAGACATTATATTTGATGGGAAACGATTTTGGTCCTTAGTATAAGAAACTCCTACTTAATGTCAAACAATGAAATTCTTGGAAAAATGAATATGCTTATACAACGGGACATTTTTTCAGGAAAGCAGGCTCAAAATATGAACTCTTGCTGAGTGTTGTTTCCTCACATACCTCGGGTAATTCCTGGACGAAGAAACCAGAATCCAAGAGGGGAAGCATTAGTGCTTGAGGATGCAACCTGATACATATTCCTGCATAAGCGCACATGAACCCAGTACCAAACGTGTTATTATCATCACCACTTCTATGCAGAAAAACAAATGTAGCGTACAAAAAGAAATAATCTAGTTTGATAGAAGCGTCAGGACCGCGACGGTTTCAAGTGACTATTAAATAAATGGTTGTCATAGTCTTAAATGTACTATTAGTTCCATACAACTGAGAATCTAAATATTAGATAACAAGAACACAACATATACAGGTTTAACTCTTTCTCGAAATATTACATGGATTTATCAGTGGATGCTTTAGAACTCTCACGCCTTATTTTATTCTTAATAATAAATCCATTCAAGAAATATATTTTGTATTACTGATTCAATAGTTGTTGTACAGAAGCATATCTTACTCTGTTCTAAATCCATGTACCTCCATTTTAATCCAGCCACATTATTTCCTGTTCTTTGTAGCTGATCAACACTAATAGTTTATCCGGGCAAAAGAAAGATTGATGTAACATTCGGCACTCTAGATTTTCATTAACTATTCCAACAACAAATTTGACATCCATCATGGACAATCTATCTATTTTCGGAAACAGTGAGGACCAACTAAATCGATAGACGCACAGTGTGCAGATATTAGGTGTGCAGCAACAGAACTAAATATTTCAGTCAATAGTCAACATCGGTGATGGCTAATCGAAAATGAATTGTAAATGTCAAGGAAGGGGAAGGAGTTTGCAACCTAGTACTCCCATTGTCAGGGAGCAAGAATGTGTTGAGGCATTGGGGCTTCAATTATTCCTCTTTCATCTGCTCATGTGCCACCTCCGCCGCATCCCACAATACAGCTAGGCATGCGCAGAGGGTTCACACATCATCGCCTTGCCAGGAAACCTAGAGGCGACCAGGAGAGCAAAATTAGGAAATGGTGGAGCTTCAGATTCACATGGTGCCAGCAATCTGTCACCACAAAAAATTGTACAGAAGTAGAGGGGGTTGGATAATCTATGACACAAGGCACACATGAAAGAAACACCAGTTTTGGCACAAGTTTCAGGTAAGGACGATACTTAGACAGTAAAAACAACTGATTAGAGTTATTTCCCAGTTCAGATAAAAAAGAAAGAACCAATGATTGTTTACATACATCAGAATTATGTCTCAGTTCAGATAAAAAAGAAATAGTCACCGCTTGTTTCCATATAGCAGAATTATAGCTGATACAAAAATTGAGTTATTTCCCTTAAACAAAGAAAGGCCCATGAAACACACACTTTGATAGCAAGAGTGCTATTTATTTATCTATGCAAACCTACAGCAGAACCATAATCCAAACATATGTAAAGCTCCTGTAAATGTTAAGGCTTGACATTTTTCTAACCCAAAAAATACATCAAAACTAATCCATCTTGGTCTCGGCTAACAAGTTTAAATCCTAACTAATCAGGGTAATCATTCTCCCAGCAATCCACAACTACAAAACCCAAAAAAAAAACCTCAGTGATCATGAAAGGCATGAATGATTGGCAAAAAGGGACAGGAAAGAGAGATATACACACATAGTGAGAGAGACATGAGATTCTCACTGTAGAACCACTATATTCTGTTACTGCAGCTCTAGCTTGCTGCTCAGCCAACAAACGCGACACTGAGCTCTCACTGCATCGATGACTCCGTTGCTTTGCTGGATGATAAAGTATATGTCAAATCAACCGAATCATAGCAATAATCCAACTCAGTGTGGGAATATACCTGCAGTTTTAGATAAGAATGAAGCAGCCAAATATTAGTGACAATCTACATGCATATGTTCTTGAAACACACAAACTGAACACAAAATCTAAGCCCGCCTCTCACAGAGTAACATGGGCTAGCTAACTCAAATTTAGAGCCGAGGAGGACTTGACCTGACTTGAACTATCTGCTAGGCAGCCGTTGTCTACCACCACCTCAAATAATGAAAGTAAGCATGTTAATTGGCGATCTTGAAAGGTTGGGTTACTTCCAGTAACCACATCTCCATTTTTTTTTTTGGTCTGGCCATGGCGTAGGTCCGTCCATGTTGTACATTTTCCATTTCCTTTTGAGTATTATATTTTGCCAGACAAAGCAAAGGCCATGCTTCACAGTAAAGCGCTAACAAAACAATAAAGACAAAGAAGAATCTCTTCTTTGGAACCTAGCCAGACCTGAAGATCTTTCTTTGACAGCAAGGTACCAACAAAACAACAAAGACCAAAAACATCTCTCCTTTGGGAATCTAGCAGTGGATCATGAATATTAAAAGATATTAAATTTTCCGTGTAGCAGGTAGCAACTAACATAGTATGCACTTGAACAACGCAGGCACATAGCAACATAGAAGTAAGGGGATACCTGCAGGCCACAATTTATATGATGCAGGGATAGGCATATCTTTGATTCCAGGGAAGAATCTTCACCACCAGAGGCAATATATGAGTCACATCTTCTTCTTCTTCCCCGCAGCTCTAGAGGACAAAAACTTTGCCCTTGGGATCCAACTCCCCCTGCAAATGAACAGACAGACACACGTAATCGAATCTCGAGGGGATGAACAGATAATCAGAGAGAGAGACCGCGGAAACGGGGAAAGTGGAAAGGGCACTCACCGTTGTCTTCTCACCGCGGATCAGAGCCGACTCAGCGCGGGTCGTCTTCTTCCCGAAGATGCATGAAGATGAGGAGGCCGAGGCGAGCTGGTGGCAGCCGGATTTGGTGGAGAGGCACTCAGTGGGTGCCTCGCGTCGCCCTGCGCCTCTACCCCCGCCGCTTCGGGGCGCAGCCGTGCTCAACAACGCACCGCCGCGTCCGGGCTCGAGCTCAACCACAGCCGCCGCTGAACATG
>NC_041390.1:630202901-630205166 GCF_002162155.2 Triticum dicoccoides | reverse complement strand
GGGCGGGGAAGAGAGAAAGAGCACGAGCTGTGGAAGGGGAAGGGCGGCAGCGGCTCCAGCGGTGCGAGGGGGGCGGGGAAGAGAGGAAGAGCACGAGCTCTGGAAGGGGAAGGGGCGGCGGCGGCTCCCCTCCGTGAACAGGAAGAGGGAGGATGAGGATTGGGGAGAAACCCTATGGGCATTGGGCTTTTATACCCCCACCACGCGAAATGACCGAAATGCCCTGGTGGGGGCATGGTATTTACATTTTGTTGCCATTACTATTCATTCCAGCAGTGATCGTCTCAGATCCAACGGCCCAGCTTCCTCCAGATGTCGATCGGACGGAAGAAAACGCATCAAAGAAAATGATCCAACGGCCGAGAGTCACTGATCTTTGAGGAGGCTTGTAGGAACATTCTCTTATCTCTTGATGTATACAATAGAAACCCATGCATCATGCATTCAACCCCACACATGCCCATCCTGGTGCTCTGCTCACATGACCGGCATCCAAGCACACCTGCCTGTTGAACAAACAAATTCTTCAGGCATAGTGATTTTTAATTTCAGTCTGTCGCATGCCAGCATCAAATGTCCAGACTCGAATAATGCACCGTGCATTGTCTTTTTCCGCGCACTCACCTGTGCCTCCGTGGCTAAATTTTGTGTTTTGACCCTTTTCCAATACTTGATTAAGATTTGACACTGTCTTGCGAATTTTTTAGGGTTTGACCCTTTTCTTACCGCTAGAGTCCATGACGGTAGGGTTGCACACCCTATCAGAAATTTTTTTCTAAGAATAAAACACAACGCATGCTCGCACCTACCGCCGGCACTTTGGCGGCAGGGTTGTACAGCCTACCGCCAACCTGTTTGACGATAGGGGTGTTTCCTACCGTAGGTCCCTGGCGGTAGGCTGTTACACCCTACCGCCATGGAGCAAAAGGGTCGGATCTTGAAATTTTTAGAAACTAGGGTCAGATCTGGATCAATTTTTAAAAAGAGGTCAAAATACGAAAATTTGCCACCTGCCATGTCACCGTCCAAGGGTCAGTTCTTTTGGGTAATTCTTGCAGAATTGACCCTTTCCTCAATTTCTCCCAGAATTGCCATTTTATTTTTCTTATAATTCATGGCTAGTTAGACCCTAATTAGTTAGGAATTGTAAAAAAAATAAAATGACAATTCTAAAAGAAGCTGGGAAAAGGGTCAATTCTGAGAGAGTTACCCAAAAGAACTGGGCCCAAATCTTCTTCCCGGGAGAATTGGCTAAGCCAGGCAGTCAAATGCCAACATCTTCTGAATTCAGGACAGTAGATAGGTAGGCCCTCCCTGGACATCTCTGCCTGCACAATTTGTGCCTTCATCATGCCGTCTTTCACAAGTAAGGGACAAGCGCGTAGATACACAGATAGAATTATCGATGCGGTGACAGGGGTCCTTGTTAATCACTATCGTAAGTGTTGTTACTACCTCCTGCTGGGTAAATTCTTTTAGGCATACTGTAGTATCTTTTTTCCCACGCAAGCTGCTGGATTGGTAATACCAGTAGCGATAATTCAGATCCAGACAATGCCTGTGTCGTCCTTGTCCACGCACTGAGCTGACGCAGTCTGCCCAAATTAAGCACCGGGATTGATTATGATTAGTTAAGGCAAGCAGGCAGTGGAGCCGAGCGACAGGACGCCAGGTGTCCCTCCTGCTTTAGCTTTAGCAGCGTGTCATGAACGCAAGATAGTACTAGTACTCCAGTAGATAACACGCCTGCACAATTTATTCAGTCCATCAACGCAAGATTCAGACGGATTTCCATTCCATTGCATGTTAGTATTACGTGCATGGAGAGATTGATATTCATGATCCTGCTCCCCCACTTCAGATAAAAAGCTTGTGCACGTGCCTGGTGTTTATTACTCCTACTAGTGTTAGTAGGTCTAGCTCTTAAGTCAGAAACCAGAGTGTCCTGGCTGGAACATGTGTACTGGAGTACCAAGACCCTAGGTAGCCATCTTCTCCCTCCGTCCGAAATTACTTGTCTTAGAAATGAATAAAAATAGATGTATCTAAAAATAAAATATATCTATATACATCCACTTCTCCAACAAGGATCTAGCCACTCAATTTTTTCATTGATCAATGCAAACAAGTCCCGGCACAGCAAGTGAAGTAGTACTTCACAATGGCTATCAGAGGAGCAGTAAATCATGCTCACTTGCCGGTAGATTCCCGTGTCCGAGATCGAAGATCGGTGGACATAATGAAGCATCGGGCCGTAATTAAACA
>NC_041390.1:630183018-630202661 GCF_002162155.2 Triticum dicoccoides | reverse complement strand
AGAGAGAGAGAGAGAGAGAGAGAGAGAGAGAATCCCGGCCTGGGAACACGCCCCCAGCGAGACACGGCTTAAACCTAGGCGGGCACAAGATCACCGGACCAAAGTAGCAGTACGAGCTCTCACTGAATCAGTTTTTTCTTTTATTTCAGTTCATTTAAGAAAAAGAAAAAACCAATCAACTTTCATGCACGAACATGCGTGGAGGTTCCATGGTGCATGTGAGTCATCAAGATATGGGGTAGTGCTTGTTTCTATCTAGCAAGAAATGGTCTACTATTCTTGATGCTTCGTTTTGAGCCAATAACATCCACCCTTTGTCGAAAAAATAGCAAGGAATCATCTCTAGAATAGAAACCAATGCACTCAACTCCTAGTGCTAGTAGTGTTCAGAAGCAAGCGCTTCTGTTTAAGAAAGAAATTCTTCAGACACGGTGATTTTGTTTCTTTCACGAGCCAGCAGTAATAATTATCTGGCAATGCTAGCTAGCACACTTGACAGACACAAATAATGCAGCACGCATGCATTGTCCTTTTCCCTGCACTAATGATGCAGTATGTATGAGACCTGTCACCGTCCAAATCTTCTTCCCAGAACCAGAATTGGGTAAGGCACGCAGGCAGTCAAATGCCAACATGTCCTGAACCCACCCGAGACAGTAGATAAGAGAATTCATTTCATTTCTTCAGGAGAGAGCGCATCCATCCATGTCTGCCTTCACAAGCTAAGGACAAGCGCAAAGATACAATGCACATGTACGTGCACGGATTTTTACCCACTTGTGTGTGACCATGAACTACAGAGTGACAGTGGTCCTTGTTAATCACTAATATACTAGTAATTGTTGCACATCAGAGTGGTCCTTTTTGATCTGCAAATAGAGTAGTAATTGGAGCAACACTCACAGATAAATTCAGACGCGGCTGGCTGGCCTCATACTACACACAGACCTAGCTCAGCTCAGCTCAGCTCAGCTCAGCTATGAGTTCTACCCAGTAAATGATTAAATGTTCATGCATGCTGATGGTGATATCATGAAACTTAACCGGTACTAGTACGAGAAGTTACAATTATTCTAGTACTGAACAAAAACAAAAACGTGATAATGGTTGGAAATGCATGCATGCATGCGTGCAATGCAGGGTCTCGGCTTTGGTTAATCTCTTTGCATTGTAATTCCTTTTATTCATCTATTTAGAAGCTGCCGATTTGGTGATAGCAGCAACGATCAACTTGAGACAATATATAATAATGTGTATGTAGTCCTTGTCCACGAGCTGAGGTGAGGTGAGGTGAGGGTCCATGCATATGAATGATGTTGACGCGGCTTGTACAAATTAGGCACCCATATTGACTGATTTTGATTAGTTAAGGCAGGCAGGCAGTCCAGCGACAGGAGGTCATGCTTTAGCTTTATTATTAGCAGCGTGTCCTGAACCCCATATACTAGCAAGTAGTAGTGCAGTGCACATTTCTTTCTTCAGCAAGATTCAGACAGTGCTGTCGTCTTGTGTTGCCTCAACTCCATTCCGTTCCACTGCTCCACCGCTTCAAATAAAGTCCATATGTGCACCTGGTGCCATGCATGCCCTGCCCGCCTGGTGTTTATTAGGTGTTAGGTCTTAGCTCTTAATTTTAGAGACGAGAATGGCTCGAACATGTGTACTGTACTGCTAGGAGGAGGCAGTACCAGGCTACAATGGCAGCCATGTGGCCTCCTGTCCTGGATCAAGGCCCGAGCTAGCCACACAATTCTTTCATTGCTCCACGCAAGCAACTCCCCAACAGAGCAAGTACTCTCTTCGCTACTTTTTACTCCGCATATAAGATTTGGTCGAAGTCAAACTACACAAAGTTTGATCAAATTTATATAAAAAATATGAACATCTACAACACTAAAACTATATAGTATGAAAATACGTTTCATGGTGTATCTGATAATATTGATTTCATACTGTGAATCAGGGCCGGGCCTATAGTCGTGCCAAATGGGCGGCCCGCACAGGGCCCATAATTTTGAGGGGCCTCAAATTATTTATATAGGCCTAGTATTAAAAGAACTAACTGCTAGCGCACTGGGCCGCTGGGCGCGATGAGGCCATCGAGCCCTGAAACATGATCGTCTCCTCGTCCTAAACTGCTCCATCTACATTGTACTACGCCTGGTGCAGTTTTCCCCTAGGGCTTTGGCGGCGCTAGGGTTCAACACCTTCCTCCGGCGATCTACCGCCGGAGTCCACGAAAAACCTGCCCGTTGGCTGGGGTTCCGGCTACGGGGAGTTAACCAATACCTGCAGGAGTAAATCCGGCGGAGTGCATGAAGGATTTAGCGCACGATCGGGTGGTGCTCGAGGATGCGGAGAGGATGGCGGGACTGCGATATGAGGATCAACCTGTCAATGAGGGATCTGATCAGTCTGGGGCGGAAGAGGATGCGGGTAGTGATCGAGAAGGGGATGATCAGGAAGTGGAGGACGAAGAAGAAGCGGGGGAGTATTATGGACCCGAAGCAGACTTGGATGATCAGTTTGCCGGGGTGAACTTACATGGGGAAGAGATGGAAGATCTAGATTTTTCTGGTGAAGTAGAGGAGCTGATCAAAGAGGTGCGTTGGCTGGGGATTTTTAGGGTTCATACAACTCGGCCCTTTGGGCACTCGGCGCTGCTGAATCAGATGCGCAATGCTTGGGCTGCTACGAAGGGGGTCACGTTCAATATCAAAGGCCCAAATTTGTTCCTTGTTCAGTGTCATTGCCTTGGGGTTGGAAGAGGATCATGGATGGGGGGCCTTGGCTGTTCCGCAGGGCGCCGGTAATTATTCAAGAGTATGACGGGTTCTCAGATGTCTCTAAGTATAAACTAAACAAAGTCCCAGTATGGGCGAGGATCAAAGGCTTGCCGCCAGGGCTAACGGCAAAGAAGTCGCTGGCAGAAAAGGTTGCAGCTAAGGTGGGAGGTCCACTGATCACGGTGATAGTGAATGAGGGGGTGATAAACCCTAATAATACGCTGAGGGCGGGGGTGTTTTTGGATGTCAATGAGCCCCTTGTCCGTTTTGTGCCAATAACCCTAAAGGAGAGTAAGAGGTACCCAGTGGCTTATGAGAAACTCCCTGACTTCTGCTACCTATGTGGCTTGATGGGTCATATAGTTGAAGAGTATGGGGATGGTGTGCATGATCCAAGAACCTATGAGTGGGGAGATTGGCTTCTCTGGGCACCGGAGCCGAACCCACAGGCTCAAACAGATTGGGACGGAGGAGGAAGAAGTGGTGGTAGAGGAAGAGCGGGTGGAAGAGGAGACAAAGGAGGCAGGCAGGGAAGATGTGATGGGGGGGGAGGAAGAAACAGCAGAGCAAGAGATTATGCAGGAGAAGAGGATGCGAGCTACCAGCCGGGACATCAGGGAGTAGTGGAAAAAAACATTCGTAAGAGGCTGGTCTCTTCTGATGGCACGCTAAATGTTAGAGGGCAACCCGTCCCCAATCTTGCAGGCAAAGTTGCAGATACTGTCCTTTTACTGGAGGGAGGCTCAACCTCAACAGATAATGATGGAGGGCAGAAGACACCGGGGAAGGTACCGATAGTGAAGAGAAGGAAGCAGGGTGAGAAAGGAGATGTCCGACAGGATGAACTGATGACGGAGGCGGCCTCCCACGAGGAGGACCGCCAAGCCAAATGAATGCTTTGTGTTGGAACTGTCTCGGTTTGGGCAACCCCGCGACAGTTCGGGAAGTCCGTGACCTCACGGCAAAATTTGCCCTGGCCGTGTTGTGCTTAGTAGAAACTCAATTGTCGAGCGCACGTGTCGAGATTTTAGCTCAATCGTTCGGATATGATAGATCCTTTGCTGTTAGTAGCTCAGGATGGAGTGGAGGTCTTGTAATTTTCTGGAATGAATCAATAAAGCTAGAAGTTACCGGCTACTCGAAATATCATATAGACACTAATATACCTTCGTCATGGAGGTTAACCTATGTGTACGAAGAAGCACAAGTGGCAGAACGATATAAAACATGGGACACGCTGTGCTCTATTTCGGCGTCGTCAAACTGCCTTGGGCAGTGTTGGGAGATTTTAATGAGGTTCTAATTCAGTCAGAACATGAAGGAGTCAACTTGAGAGGCCAAGGGCAGATGGAGGGATTCAGGGATGCCCTAGATGTTTGTGGCTTGATGGATTTAGGCCACAAAGGAAGATGGTGGACATTTGAGAAGAGGGTTGCAGGTGGGACTTACACAAGAGTCCGCCTCGACCGAGCAGTCGCAGATGCAGCATGGAGTTCTCTTTTTCCGCTCGCGGAGGTGAGCAATGAGACTGCAGCTTGCTCTGATCGCGGGCCTATAGTGCTGAAGCTATCGGATGATGAGGATGCGAGGAGGAAGCCGAAGAGCTTCAAGTACGAGGTAATGTGGGAGAGACACCCAGAGTTACATTCATTCATAGAAACGAACTGGAATGGCAAACCGAAGGGTTTTTCGGCAATTGAGGTCAGAGATAAACTTAAAGATCTCAGCGAACATTTGTACAGCTGGGATAGGCATGCTTTTGGTAATGTAAAGAAGGAGATCAAGCAACTCGCGAAAGAGCTTGAGGTGTTAACGAACGTACCAGGAAGAACAGAACCGAGCCATCTTGAAATCAAAGTGGTTGACAGACTGGTCGAGCTATACCACAGGGAAGAGATCATGAGTAGGCAGCGGTCGCGAGTAGACTGGCTTACTTATGGTGACAGCAATACAAAATATTTCCAGCAAAGAGCATCGATGCGAAGGAGAAAAAACAAGATCACGGCCCTGGCTAGGCCGGATGGGCAATTAACGGAGGATGCAGAAGAGTTAGAGGGTATGACAAATGAGTTTTATAAAGGCCTCTACACCTCAGAGGGATGCAACAATATGCAAGAGGTTTTGGACTCGGTTCCGGTGAAGGTGACGAATGATATGCGAGCACAACTGGACGCGGTGTATACGGAAAAGGAGGTCAAATCAGCACTTTATCAGATGTTTCCTCTGAAAGCGCCGGGGCCTGACGGATTCCCGACACATTTCTTTCAGAAGCATTGGGGGGTCTGTGGAGAAGAGGTGACTAAGGCAGTGCTGGCGATAGTCGAGGGAAACGAAAGTGCAGAATGTATTAACCAGACGTATTTGGTCCTCATACTGAAGGTAAAAAACCCTTCTCACTTATCACAGTTCCGACTGACCAGTTTATGTAATGTGCTTTATAAGATAGCTTCTAAAGTTATCGCCAACCGCCTGAAGAATGTGTTCCTTGAGATCATTTCAGCTGAACAATCGGCCTTTGTTCCCGGCCATTTAATCACGGATAACATCATCGTAGCATATGAATGCTTGCATTTTATGAAACGCAACAAAGCTATCAAACACAGACATTGTGCTCTTAAATTGGACATGATGAAGGCATATGATAGGTTGGAATGGGAATACTTACGAGCTATCATGCTGAAACTGGGGTTTTCTCAGAGATGGGTTGATATTGTTATGAACTTGGTCATATCAGTCTCTTATTCAGTTTTGTTTAATGGAAAGAAGTTGGAGGAATTTAGACCTAGCAGAGGAATTCGTCAGGGAGATCCTATCTCCCCTTACCTGTTCTTATTGGCAGCGGAGGGCCTTTCAGGCCTATTGAAATTTTTAAGTGAGTCATCCCAACTGGGTGGGATACAAGTGGCACCACTAGCTCCACCTGTTAACCACTTGTTATTCGCAGATGACAGCCTGTTGTTCTTTAAAGCAACCGGGGGAGGGGTGACCGAGGTGTCAAACCTGTTGGAGAACTATTGCCAGGCTTCTGGTCAGAGGATTAACATAGCTAAGTCTTCTATCTTTTTTAGCAAGGGTTTCCCAAACACTGTAATGGATGAGATTAAAGCCATACTAAATGTTCCCAATGAACCCCTGAATGAAAAGTACCTATGATTGCCTTCTGATGTAGGCAGTTCTAAAAATGGAGCATTTAAGTACTTGAAGGACAGGCTGTGGAGCAAGGTGAAGGGATGGATGGAAAAATGTTTGTCTTCACAAGGAAAGGAAGTCTTGGTTAAATCAGTGGCACAAGCAGTCCCAGTGTTTTCAATGTCATGTTTTAAGCTACCTCGGGGCCTTTGTGAGCACCTAAACAAGCTAATAAGGCAATTCTGGTGGGGAAGCAGGGAAGGTAAACATAAGCCAGCTTGGGTTTCTTGGAAGTCTATGACTCCGCCCAAATTCATGGGTGGGCTAGGGTTTCGGGATTTTGAGCTTTTCAATCTAGCTCTTTTGGCAAGACAGTCCTGGAGACTTCTGCAGTGTCCAGATTCTTTGTGTGCGAGAATTTTGAAGGTTGTCTATTATCCTCAAAGCACAATTCTGGAAGCTGAACTTGGGAATCGGCCATCACAGGTATGGCGAGCCATAATGGAAGGAAGAGATGTCCTCAAGCAAGGGATTATCAGGAGAATCGGAGATGGATCAACGACGAGGATATGGGTAGATAACTGGATACCGAGGAACGCTATCATGAGGCCGTTATCGTGTCTATCGGCCAACCCCCCAACCTTCGTAAGTGAGTTGATTGATGGACATAATGCGGCATGGAATAGAGAAGCGCTTGATGCTAATTTTATTGCTGCGGATACCCTGGCTGTCTTGGCCATTCCGATCTGCACTAGACAAATGGATGATCAATGGGCATGGAACTTTGAGAGGAATGGAGTTTTTTCAGTAAGATCTGCTTACCGAATGTTGGCTGACACAAAGCGCAGAAGAGAGGAATGGTTAGAAGGAAGATCTGGGTCCTCAGATTTTGTTGCTGAAACTAAATCATGGGCGTCACTATGGTCCGTTAAAGTTCCAGGAAAAATACGTCATTTCTTGTGGAGACTGTCTAAGCTGTCGATCCCAACAGAGGATGTAAGACACGCAAGGAAAATGGCGGATGATGGAAACTGTCAGCTATGTGGAATGGCAGATTCATGGAGACACTCACTTTTTGAATGTTCTGTTGCAAGGTGCGTTTGGGCACTGGTTGATGAAAACATACTTGATTTTATTCAAGCGACCCCGGAGCCGAATGCTAAGGTGTGGTTATTTTCAGCCATAGATCATCTACCACAAGATAGCCTGATAGTGATGGCAGTAACTATGTGGGCGATTTGGTGGGCTCGTCGTAAGGCTATTCATGAGGGAGACCTACAGAGCCCGCACGCGACTCATTCGTTTGTAAAGAGTTTGATTGCTGAAATTGCAACTGTTTAGAATGGGTCGGCTACAAGGAGCGACTCGCATGCAGAAGCGAGACATGGTGTCAGGCAAGGATGGATACCGCCTGATCATGGTGTTGTCAAGATTCAGGTAGATGGGGGAGTTGCCAGAAACGGGAGAAGAGGAGCAACTGCCACCACAGGAAGGAACCACGATGGCCAGTTCCTCGGTTCCTCAGCAATGGTTTTTGATGAGATCAACGATCCACCGATGCTAGAAGCGCTGGCCTGCCGTGAGGCGCTAGCCCTAGCTCAGGATTTACATTTTGCTCAGATTGTTGTTGCCTGTGATTGCAAAACTGTTGTGGAGGAAATTAAGAAAGGGACGACAGGACGGCGGGAAGATATAGCATGATTATCAAGGAGATCCAAAGCCAGGCAAGACAATTCACACGTTGCGACTTCATCTTTGAAGGACGGCATAGGAATGTTAATGCTCATAATCTAGTTAAATTCTGTACTTCTCTAGTTCAAGGGCGCCATTTGTGGCTGGGAGTACCCCATGATCCCTTTGTTATTCCTGTAAACCGAAACATTAATCAATAAACGTTGTACTAGATGGAAATGGGATATTCCCTCAAAAAAAAAGAGAGAGATGGAAACGGGATCGTTGCCTCGAGCCCTCGTCGGTCTAAAAAAACAACAGGATCGGTCTGGAATGGGCATCATCTCGACTCTGGAACTCTCGATCGGGGAACGGGAAACCGCAATCGCGTCGGCCGGACGGAGTCGCTACAGGAAACATCTCGTCGCCTTAGATCGATCGGACATGCCTGCGATCGGATTCAGGCCGCCGATCGATCAGACATGCCTGCGATCGGATTCAGGCCGCCACCGCCGTTGCCTTCCTCACCTCCTCTCTTAAATTTCAGACTCGTTGCTCATCAGATTGATCGGTGACCGACTGCAGCCTCCAGGTGCTTAATGACTAGCGAGTCCTTTTCTATTAACTTTGATTCCTACTCCTAATTCCTAATTTGCATTAACTATTGACAGGGATTTTTACTTAGTTAGAGACCGGTTCTTACCTCCTTGATTAAGAATCACATTGTAACAGTTCTACCTTAAAGCTATTGAAGTCCTATATGCGTACTACTATGACTGAGTTGGCCTCTCTCTCCCCCGGCCTGGATCTCATTGGCGGCAACCCATCGAATGCCTCGGCTGATCCGTGTGGCGGCTGGCCACGAGATGCCTTGGCCGGATCTGCGGGAGAGGGTGGTGGGGCTGTGGTGCTCACCGGCGGGCGGTGGCATGGCGTCGATGCTGGGAGGCCCAGATGCATGGCGGTGGCTGGATGGCGTGCACAAGGCGACGGCGCTCCGGTGATCCGGCGTGGCGCCTTCTTCGGCCGGTGCGGTCCCTGATCTGATTCATATCTCATCGGCCTGCCTCGGGACTTTCCGGCTTAGAAGGATCCAGTCCTCCGGCCATGGTGGTCCTGTGGTGAAGAAGGTGGACGTGGTGGAGCAGCTGGGCTCATTTTTCTGGAGGAGATGGAGACTGCGGGCGAAAGCCAGACTTTGACTACGATCGAAGCCAACGACGACGGCGCCTATGGCGTCGCTACCTTGATGAAGGCGTCGACATGTAATCTCCGGCTTCCCTCCCAGAACACTTGAGGGGAAACCCTAGGTCCAAGTTTGCCCGGATCGGATGATGGCGGCACTTGGGGTCGTGTTCCCTGTTGGGGGTATCATCTTGGAGTTGGGCCTAGT
Organism: Triticum dicoccoides; assembly: GCF_002162155.2. Lineage (NCBI taxonomy): Eukaryota > Viridiplantae > Streptophyta > Magnoliopsida > Poales > Poaceae > Triticum > Triticum dicoccoides. The sequence continues at coordinate 630,193,682 of NC_041390.1, read as the reverse complement.
TAGCGAGACTAGTGGCTGGTGGCGGTTTGCCGGTTGCTTTTGTGCCGTCAAGCAGGGATGATCCGTTGCTGCAGTGTGGCCTTGCGAACATGGTGCATAGTGGTAGTCCATGGATGTGATAGCGGTACAGATAGCCAAGTCATCTTCGATGATATTGACGGCTTGTTGCAGCCAAGGCGGCGCAGTGTAGGCTCGTGGTGTATTGTCTGGGGCCCATGGTCATGCTAAGATTTACCATCGACAAACACTTGCATCGGAAGCATGGGATCGCCGGAGCGTCTCAATGAGATTTTGGCGGTACCATCTCTTCTTGCTATTTGAGCTGCGACCGATGTCACTTGAATATCGACGGAGGTTCTGGTTTCGCGGACGGTCTTTGGCAAGCCGCTTTCATAGTACGTGCGCGTTTAGTCTGCGTGGCTGTGTCCACGTTCGGATCACGTGCGCTTGCACCATCTTCTTTTGGATCAACACCTGCTCGGCATGGATTATCATTGCTTTTTTTTCACTTTCTTTTTGTTTCCTATCCGCCTTGGCATAGCTTCGGTCGTATGACTTTGCTAGTTGTCGGTGTGATTTTTGTGTGTGTGCGTTTGTGTTGGCTGTGTGCATCTTAGCTATGCAGAGGCCGGGTGTGTGCTCTTTGTGTTTGTATCCCCTTGATGCTCCATATTGAGCTAATAAAATCCACCCTTTGTCGAAAAAACAAAGACTCAATGATTTGGCCACAATAGCACTTGAGAGTGAAGTGTTGAAGAAGATTGATTACGAGGATATCATTGAAAATTTCATTTTAAAGAATACTAAAAGATTTAGTATGTTCAAATAAATAGCGACGGGGAGTTGGATAGGTATGACTTTTTTATATGTCCACTTGTTATGTAAGACATTATATTATATACAGTATATTATATTTTTTTGTGAGATATATATGCATTATGATTGTTTGTTAGTTTATTCTTTTATGAGATAGGGCTTCATTTTTTAGTTTTGCACAAGGCCCCGGATTTTGCCGGCACGTCCTCCTGTGAATGTTTATATTTTTTAAAATAAAATTAGTCAAACTCTACAAAGCTTGAGTTTGACAAAATCTTATATACGGACTAATAATAAACGGAGGAAGTACTTTACTATCGCCATCGGAGCAGCATGTAGTAAATCATTTTGACTGGCCGGTAGATTCCATGTCCGAGATCGAAGATCGGTTGACATAATGAAACATTGGGCCGTAACAAGAGTGGCCGACAGAGAGAGAATCCCGGCCGGGGAACACGCCCCCATCGGGACACGGCGTAAACCTAGGCAGCCACAAGATCACCGGACGACATGACAAAAAAGAAAAAGCACTAGCAGTACGAGCTCTCACTGAATCAAAATATTATTTTCTTTTCGTTCATTCATATATAAAAGAAAAACAAAAACATGAACATGAACACGCATGCATGTGAGTCACCAGGATTGTGTACGGACTTGTTGATTAGAAAAAAGTGGGCCTTTTTATTCTTGTGCCACCGTCCAAATCTTCTTCCTAAATTGGCCGAGGCATACATGTCCTGAACCCAAGACAGTAGATAAAGTTTGTTTCTTCAGTGCGCATCCATCATGTCTTAGACCTCTCCCAATGCATTGGTGCTAAAGTAGGGTGCTAAGTGCATTAAAATGCTTAGCAACTAATGCCCTAAATGCATCGGTGCTTAGATTATGTAGCTAAGCGTCCTCTTTTTAATTGTTTAGTAATAAAACTACTTCATGTATTGGTTGATAGTCTTTTTGCCTAGGTCCACGTGCTTAGCATTGGTTCTTATTGGGGTCATCATAATATTCTCTCTCCTCTTTAATTGCTTTGCCACATTATTTTTTTGCCTATGTGGCACCCTTAGCATCTGTACACCATGGAGCACTGGGAAGGGCTTTATCTTCACAGGCTAGGGACAAGCGCACAAATACAATGGCACAATTTTTCTTTTTTTGAAAAAGAGGATTATCTCTTGCCTTTGCATCCATCCGGATGATGCATGCAGCCATATTATTAAACAGATACAATGACACATGTTGTACACAGATTTATGGGTGCACGCTTGCTTGTGCGTGACAATGGTCCTTTTTAATCACGACTATATTACTAGTAATTGTTGCACCATAGAGTGACAATGGTCCTTGTTAATCACCACTATAGTAGTAATTGTTGCATATCAGAGTGGTCCTTTTTCATCTGCAAATAGTAATTGTTGCCTGCCAAATGCTTGATGACTGGCTGGCTGGCTGGCCTCACACTACACACACAGCTACCTCGGCTCAGCTCAGCTGTGGGTTCTACCCAGTAAATGACTAAATGTTCGTCCATGCTGATGACCATAGCATGGAACTTAACTAGTAGTAATAGACTTTTTTGCAAGCTATGTACTGAACTAGAACAAACAATGTGACCATTCATGTTTTGCAATTTAAATGTGGTATAATGGTTGGAAATGCATGCGTGCGTGTAATGAAGGGTCTCGGCCGTCGAGCAAGGGCAAGCCGCTGCACTGGACCTCTTGCATGAAGATCGCCGAGGACATCGCCGCCGGCCTGCTCCACCTCCACTCCTTGGCCATCGTGCACGGCAACCTCAAGCCCTCCAACGTCCTCCTCGGCCCCGACTTCGAGTCCTTCCTCACGGACTACGGCCTCGTCCCCTTGTCCGCCGGCAGCTGGTTGCACGCCCTCTCCATAGCCACAGCAGCCAAGGGCCCAAGGTCCGTTCTTCCCATGGCCAAGTTGCAATCGGCGACGGCGACGGCGTGTTTGTTCTGAAACCAAGGGGTTTGCTAGAACCAGGTTCTTATTTTGCTGAATCCACCCATCTGTTTTGCTACAACCCTTTTTTGTTTTTGCTATCATCCCCATTCGATTTTGTTGAGCATCTTCGTTTTTGCTGGAACCAGTGCCCCAATTAGCTGGAACCAGCTCCTGGATGTGCTACAAGGTCGACGCATTGCCGGAGGGCTGCATCCAACATCGTTTGACGCGGGGAGCTGCAACCGGCGACTGGGGGGAGCTGCAAGAGGGGGGTGCCTGTTTTTTTCCTGATGCGTCTTTTTTTGCTAAATTTTTGTTCTTTGCTGGAACCGATGTATTGTTTTGCTGGAACTGAGAATTTTTTTGCTTCACCGGCATTTGTTTTTGATGCATAGGAGTTTGATGCATACGAGAGGTTGCATCGTGCTGGAACCAAGTCCCAATTTTGCTGGAACCATGTCCCAATTTTGCTGGAACCGACATTTGTTTTTGATGCATTTGTTTTACTCGATGCAGAGTTGCATCGACTTTTTTTTGGCGGCGAGATGCGACGGCGACGAGCTGCAATCGATGAAGACGGTGACCTACCAGGAGCGAGACTCTGAGTGCGACCGGTGAAGAAATTTTGTTGCGACCCACAATGGAGATGCTTCAACAAGCGACATTGCAGCAACGACGATGGTGAGCCGCGGTGATGTACGACAGGGGGGGCGTGGCCGGTGGCCGGAGAGGATTGTCGCGGACCGCAGAGACAACGGTGCTGCACATCTGGGCCTGCAACTGCCATGAGGATTTGGGGGAAGAAAATGGAACTGAGATGGTTGCGGGGGTGGAGGACAGATGCGATCCAACAGTGTGTGCGTATTAAATCGTATGGCCACGTGGGGACCGGCCGAAAGTTTGGGCCGGTCGACCGGCGCCTATTACTGCCCATCATTTTAACTGGCCGGTAGATTCCATGTCTGAGATGCTGCAAGATCGGTTGACATAAGGCCAACTCCACCGCGTGACCCCATCCTGTCCGCGCGCGTCCGTTTGGAGTAAAACGGACGAACCAGACGGTCCAGCGCGCGGGCGCAAATGGACTTTTGTCTATTTTCTGTCCGCTTTCGACCCATCCCTGGCCCAAGTTTGCGCTGCTTTTTGGATGAAACGGACAGCACGCGGTCGCGCGGGGCGTCTGCGCGTGTCCTCCCCTGGCCCGCCCGTCGGTGGCACATGGACGCCTTTTTCTATCCACCCCCTCCCTCCCTCCGGCCGCACGCCCTTCATTCTTCTCCACTCTTCCCCACTCTTCTCTCGCCGCCGCCGCCACTGCCATTGTAGCTGTGCAGCTCGGGCGCGCGCTCGCCCAGCCCCTTCCCTGTTAGGGAACGTAGTAATTTCAAAAAAATTCCTACGCACACGTAAGATCATGGTGATTGATACGTCCATTTTGCATCATGCTTTTATATCGATATTTATTGCATTATGGGTTGTTATTACACATTATGTCACAATACTTATGCCTATTCTCTCTTATTTTACAAGGTCTCCATAAAGAGGGAGAATGCCGACAGCTGGGATTCTTGGCTGGAAAAAGGAGCAAATATTAGAGACCTATTCTGCACAGCTCCAAAAGTCCCGAAACTTCACGGAAGACGTTTTCAGAATATATAAAAAATACTCCGCGGAAGAAGTTCACCAGGGGGCCACACCCTGCCCACGAGGGTGGGGGGCGCGCCCTACCCCCCTGGGCGCGCCCCCCTACCTCGTGGGCCCCCTGGTCGCCCTCCGGTGGCTATCTTCCGCTATATGAAGTCTTTTGATGGGGAAAAAAATAAGAAGCCATCTTCTCGGACGAAACTTCGCCGCCATGAGGCGGAACCAATCTAGGGCTCTGGTGGAGCTGTTCTGCCGGGGAAACTTCCCTCCAAGAGGGGGAAATCATCGCCATCGTCATCATCAACGCTCCTCTCATCGGGAGAGGGCACTCTCCATCAACATCTTCATTAGCACAATCTCCTCTCAAAACCCTAGTTCATCTCTTGTATCCAAATCTTGTCTCCAAGTCCGGGATTGGTGCTAGTAGGTTGCTAGTAGTGTTAATTACTCCTTGTAGTTGATGCTAGTTGGTTTAATTGGTGGAAGATCATATGTTCAGATCATATATGCATATTAATACCCCTCTGATTATGAACATGTTTATGCTTTGTGAGTAGTTACGGTTGTTCCTGAGGACATGAGAGAAGTCTTGCTATTAGTAGTCATGTGAATTTGGTATTCGTTCGATATTTTGATGAGGTGTATGTTGTCTCTCCTCTAGTGGTGTTATGTGAACATCGAGTACATGACACTTCAACATTATTTGGGCCTAGAGGAAGGCATTGGGAAGTAATAAGTAGATGATGGGTTGCTAGAGTGACAGAAGCTTAAACCCTAGTTTATGCGTTGCTCCGTAAGGGGCTGATTTGGATCCATATGTTTCATGCTATGGTTAGGTTTACCTTAATACTTTTGTTGTAGTTGCGGATGCTTGCAATAGAGGTTAATCATAAGTGGGATGCTTGTCCAAGTAAGGACAGTACCCAAGCACCGGTCCACCCACGTACCAAATTATCAAAGTACCGAACGCGAATCATATGAGCTGATGAAAACTAGCTTGATGATATTTCCATGTGTCCTCGGGAGCGCTTTTCTCTATATAAGAGTTTGTCCAGACTTGTCCTTTGCTACAAAAAGGATTGAGCCACCTTGCCGCACCTTATTTACTTTTGTTACTTGTTGCTCGTTACAAATTATCCTATCACAAAACTATATGTTACCACTTATTTTAGTACTTGCAGAGAATACCTTGCTGGAAACCGCTTATCATTTCCTTCTGCTCCTCGCTGGGTTCGACACTCTTACTTATCGAAAGGACTATGATAGATCCCCTATACTTGTGGGTCATCAAGACTCTTTTCTGGCGCCGTTGCCGGGGAGTGAAGCGCTTTTGGTAGGTGAAATTTGGTAAGGAAAAATTTATATAGTGTGCTGAAATTTATTGTCACTTGTTACTATGAAAAGTAATCCTCTGAGGGGCTTGTTCGGTGTATCTTCACCCCGACCAGTAGAGCAAAGAGTTGCTCCTCAACCTACTGAACCTACTGAAAATGAAAATGTTTGCTTTGAAATTTCTTTGGGTATGATAGAAAAACTGCTAGCTAATCCATTTTTAGGAGATGGAACAAAACATCCTGATGAGCATATAATATATGTGGATGAAGTTTGTGGATTATTTAAGCTTGCAGGTGTACCCGGAGATGTTGTTAAGAAGAAGGTCTTCCCTTTATCTTTGAAGGGAGATGCATCGACATGGTATAGGCTATTTGATGATATGGGGTCTTGAAATTACAAACGATTGAAATTGGAATTTTATCAGAAGTTTTATCCTATGCATTTTGTTCATCGTGATCGTAATTATATATATAATTTTTGGCCTCGCGAAGGAGAAAGCATCGCTCAAGCTTGGGGGAGGCTTAAATCAATGTTATATTCATGCCCCAATCATGAGCTCTCAAGAGAGATGATTATTCAAAATTTATATGCTCGTTTTTCTGATAACAATCGCATCATGCTCGATACTTCTTGTGCTGACTCTTTTATAATAAAGACTATTGAATTCAAATAAGATTTATTGGAAAGAATTAAACGCATGAGGTTAGGGCCCATGCACGAATGTTGTTGACGCGGCCTGTCCAAACGAGGCACCCAGATTGATTAGTTAAGGCATGCAACTTAATGAGCATCCTCGTGCTCCTGCTGACCAAGATCCTCCTAGCTCTCCAACGTCCTCCTCGGCCCCGACTTCGAGTCCTGCCTCACCGACTACGGCCTCGTCCCCGCCCTCCACGCCACCGGCGCCGACGCATCCTCCACATCCCTTCTCTACCGGGCCCCGGATAGCCCCTCCTCCTCCTCCTTCACGGCCGCGTCCGACGTGTACAGCTTTGGCGTGCTCCTGCTGGAGCTGCTCACGGGCCGCGCGCCGTTCCCAGACCTCCTGGACCAGCGCGGCGGCGGCGGTGGTGCCAACGAGGTGACCGCATGGGTGCGCGATGCATGCGAGGAGGAGATGTCCATCGAGTCGGGCGGCGAGTCGGCTGCGTCCGACGCAGCCGGCCCCGTCGAGGAGAAGCTGGGCGCGCTGGTTGGCGTGGCGGCGGCGTGCGTGGCCGCGGACCCGGCGCGCCGGGCACGGCCGAGGTGCTGCGGATGGTGCGTGAGGCGCGTGTCGTGGACATGTCCTCGTCCGACAGCAGCGACCACTCGCCCGCGCGCTGGTCCGACGCCGTCATCGTGGACGCGCTGGGGCCGCCGACGGACTGACAGTCTGGTTAGCCTCTTCAGTTTCATCGATCGGAGGATCGATCGAGCTGGATATATACATTGGTTGATTCGGATGAGATCGTCTCGATCTCCAGCTAGCGAGCTAGATAGGATTTTATTTGGTTGGTTTGATCAATCGTCGGATTTGTAGATCACTAGCTTTGAATTTGAAATGCACCATCGATCATCATATACTCTGTCCCTCCCATAATATAAAAACGCTTTTTAAATTTAAAAAGCGTTTTTATATTATGAGACGGAGGGAGGGAGTAGTTAATTTCTTACTTGTTTGTCTTATCAGATTCAGCCATGGAAGTAGATAGAAAGATACAAATCCTCCTCTAAGAACACGACTACATGGCAAAACCCTTGACAAAACACTCCTTTTCTTTTTCTTTTTTAAAACGAAGATGCTTATATATATATATATACATAAATACTATTCTGATCACGGGATCAGAATAATATTCTGATCACAACATGAACTTCCCGAGTAACGCGTCTGACCTTCCCCGAGTACTAGGTTGAACTTCAGCTAAAAGGTGTCCAAATGGGGATTGCGATATACCGTTGGATAGCTATGGACATCAGTATCATGACCCAAGTTAAATTTTTGGCAAAATGTAAGCGGTTTAAGAGCAGTTTTGAAAACCGTTTTTTCTTCATACAAAAAAAGTGAATCGTATTTTCGATCGCATTTTTAAACTGTTTATCGGAATGAGGCAAATAATATGGCGTCGGAAAGCTGCTGCAAAACCGCTCCTTTCACATGTTGAAAGTTTTCTCTAATTCCCTACGGTTAAAGAGTAATTCGGAAAATCGTAAAATTTTGTAAACCGAACACCCGAGTTCGTATTTTTGACGCCATTTCTAAACGGCTAATCCAATTGAGGCAAATAATATGGCGTTGGAAAGCTTATGAAAATGCGCTACTTTTTTATGTTAAAAGTTTTTTCTAATTTTGAATGGTTTAAGAGTAATTTAGAAAATGGTACAAGTTCCACCGAGTTCGTATTTTTGTGCTAATTTTTTAACCGTACGTCCAAATGCAGCAAATGATATGGCGTTGGAAAGCTTGAAGAAATGCGAAACTTTTTTGTATATATTGTTTATCCTAATTCACTATGGTTTTATGTCAGTTTTGAAAATGGTCAAAAACGTATTTTTGCCGTAATTTCTACAAACTTTATCGGAATAATATACCGTTGAAAAGCTACGGAAAATGCGAAACTTTTTCATGTTGATGGTTTTATCTGATTTCTAGCCGTTTTCAAGTAATTTCAAAAACGGCGGGATCATGCGTTCTGCCTTTATCGCGAAACAGATTCTTCGAAAATGCACCGCGTGAAGAATCTGGACTTCTCGGCGCGTGTACCTGAACTTCACTCTGTTTTTCACGTGATCTTTTTGCTCGTAGGTCTCCATCCACTGCTCGTAACTCTCCATCCATTCACCGGAATTGAGCAGGTAATATACAGATGGAAAGCTGCTGTAAGCATGCAAGTTTCTCATGTTGATCATCTTTTCATACTCGCGATGATTTTAAATGTTTTTAATCTAAAATTCATTGAGCGTAGTAGTTGAACTTCCAGCTGTTTTCACGTTGAACTTTTGTGACGTATTTTCGTTTGTAATTTCCTCATCCATTCGTTAGTGTTACACAAATAATATTTCTTTTGTACAACATCTCTCACAATAATTTTTTTTCACTTTTTTCGATCGAGGACTTGAACTTATAACAACAAAAAAATTAGTATTTGCTTTTTTATTCTTTTTAATATCAAATGCACATTATGTTGTACGTGGACTTCCCGCAGTTATCAATCCGAACTTTTCTCGGTTACGTAAAAATATTTTGTTTTTTATGAATATTAATCTGAATTTCCTAAAAAAGTTATGAATTTTTGCGCTCTATTTTTCAAAGTTGAACTTCTTGTTATTTTATTTTTTAACTTCTTGTTTTTATTCTTTAATAACGAGGAAAATCTGAGTTTTCTATAATCCTCGAACTTCTCCATCTTTTTAATATGGACTTCCTGGTTTTATTTTCTTAATCTTTTTATGAAATTTTGAAGCGCTGTATTATTAAAAGTTGAACCTCTTGTTATTTAATTTTTGAACTTCTTGTTTTCATTTCTTAACAAATCTGAGTTTTTTATATACTTCGAACTTCTCTGTTTTTTTGAATTGAACTTCTTAGTCTTATTCTTAGAAAAAATATGTTTTCAAAGAAGCATCAATTTTTTTTAAAATTGAACCTCACACATTTATTTTTCCTTGGGATGGAAAGAATTTGAGTTTCCCGTAAACATCAAAGTACTCCTTTTATTTTAATTTGAACTTCTTTAATTTTATTCTTTAGTGACGAAGAGAAAACTGTTTTTTATAAATATTGGACTTCTCTATTTTTATAATTTGGAATTCATGGTTTATTTGAAATACTTTCTTTTTCCATTTGAAGTTCTAATTTTTTAATGGGAAATTATATTTGAACTTCGTTATTTATTATTCTTTAGTATCGGTTAAAAATCCGAGTTTTTCATAAGCATTGAACCGCTCCATTATTTTAATATGAACTTCTAGATTTTTTTGGAAACAGGGAAAATTCAATCTTTTTATAGACTTTTTCGAATTGATATGTTAATTTAATTCGAACTTCTTGGTTTTTTATCGGTTTATAAAAATTCGAGTTTTTTTACAAACGCCGAACTTCTCCTTTATTTTAATTTGAACTTATTAGTTTTATTCTTAGAGAAAAATATGGTTTTCAAAAAAGCATCAAACTTTTTTAATTGAACTTTAACTTTTATTTTTCGTAGAAGTGGAAAGAATTTGAGTTTTCCGTCTAGGTCGAAGTACTCCGTTATTTTTAATTTGAACTTCTTGATTTTTATTCTTTAGTAAGAAGGAAAATATGACATTTTAATAAATATCAAACTGCTTTCTTTCTGTAATTTGGACTTTTTAGTTTTTTCTATAGTAACTTGGAAACTCTTGTTTCGTAATTAAGATTGAACCGCTTCGTTTTAAAATAAATAAGTAATGTTTTTTACTTTGCCTTTTTCACAAGAACTTTTCTTTATTACAAACTTGCCGACGGAGAAGACAACCAAATCATGATATACCAAGCAAATAACTTATCTTTGTTTTTTCATACACCAAACTGCCCACGTTTGGTTTTTGAACGTTTTTCATTTGCCTTCTATAGACTTCCTAAGTGTTTGTTTTGAACGTTTTTCATTTGCCTTCTATAGACTTCCTAAGTGTTCATTTCGAAATTACCAAAGTTGTGCAAACTATTTTTTATTTGTTTTCTCAAGCATACTTTATTTTTTATTTGAGGAACTACCGAGTTTCAAAAGTGAGAGTCTGTTTTTTACACACTAAGAAATTGATAAATATAAGTTTTGCAAGTTTTTTGACATAAGCTAACAAATTTTTTGAATAAAAGGACACACTAATTATTTTAGAACGCACTTTCTTTTGCCAGTACATCAGTATGTTTTTAATTGAACCACACACACAAACAGGAGTAC
>NC_041390.1:630111372-630182819 GCF_002162155.2 Triticum dicoccoides | reverse complement strand
CACACACACACGAGCACCCACAAGGTGTGCATGCACACACAAACGAGACACCACACCCAAGACGCACGGACCAATGCACTAATTTTTATTTTAATAATTGCTTTTCTAATGCTCTTTCTTGATTTTGAACTTTTCTGAAAGTCTTCTTCGAACTTCTGAATATCTTTTTACAGCTTCTAGCCTTCAGCTTCCAGTGGCCGAGCATTCAGTCAGCTGAAATCTGAAGTAGCATTCAGTTATCTGAACTTTGAAGTATACTACTCCAGTTCTAGAGCAACCTCTCTGATTCAGTTATCTGAACTCCGACTAAAACAATTCAATGCACGAGCGCTTCATGTGCTAGCAGCAGGGCGCTGAAGCTTCCTGGTAGGTGTTGCAGCCTACATGCAGCACTCATCCGTTGTTAGCATTAGAAACATGTGATAGCCACAACAGGGGTAATCGATTAATCTACCAGCAATTACATGTCACTTCCGAATCCTACGATGAGCAACCACACGAGTTCTCCAGCAAGCAATTAAACTGAATTAGCCGCAAAAAAAGCAATTAAACTGAATTCACCTGGGCCATGGAGATGGAGATGTTGGCGGGGATGCGGAACATTGTCGGCGGAGTTCTACACCTCCAAGAAGAGCTTGTAGACCTTGGTGGTGACCAAAGACATGTCAGGCGCCTCGTGGTCCTTGGTCATGCACTACAGCACCAGCGTTGTGAGCGACTTCACCGTGTCAATGAGGAACTTCATAACCTGGAGTTTTCACTTGCAAAAGGAAGGTCTTTTAGCAGTGCAAGTTCAAAATAAGTATTACGTACATTCAACTTCATAACCTGGAGTTTTCAACTTGCAAAAATGTGAACTCTCAAACATCAGCAAAACAACCTGAAGAAAAACTTGTTCTCTACAGCAATTCACACTATTGGTGTCCATCAGTATCCGAAACAGAGGTAGCGAGAGACAGGTTCCTGTTGTGGCAGGGCTCCTGAGATCGTCATAGTTTTTTCAATGCTTCTTCCTGCAAGGAACATATCTCACAAAATCCCATGACCAGCATTGATGCATGCACGGGCGGCCATAAAAAACAACTGGGAGAAGATGCATGAAGGTCACAGCTTAGGCCTTTGGCAGGTTGCCGCTTAGGCCTCAGGCAGGTCGTCAAGTGTGTTGTGGGATTGGAGTCCGCCGCCATCTCTGCTTCACTGACACGCACACGATGTAGGAGGTAGCAGCAGAAGGAAGAAGGTCACCATTAGGGTGGAGAGAAGTTCATCCTTTCGTCCAAGGCAAAGGTGGGAAAGGGATGGCCGGAGATGCATCATGCACCTGACCTTCTCAACATCAGACCTTCATGGTCGCCCATGTGACAATGACTTTTTCAGTTTTCTTCTTAAACTCGAGCTCTTTTCTCCTTTCTAAATCGAACTTTGAACTTCTATTAAAATGTTTACATAATCATCAACACCAATATCTCTAAATTGCAGCAGTAACAACCACTTGAACTTCTGTCCAAAAAATTTCTGGACTAGTACAACCTAGAGAATCAACAGCTCAGCGCCACATTACGCAACTTCTTCTGCGAAGAGGGGAAGTTTGAGGCTACGGTAGGGAGAGGAGGGTGGACACACTAGAGCATGAGAGATAATTTGGAGTACCTCACCGGAGCATCGGAGAGCGACGACGGCTTGCTTCCTTTGGCCCTAGGTGGTCGACATCCTGTTGAGGATGAGGGGCTCCAGCAGGGCTCAACGCAGAGGAGGAGACGACATCCAGCAGCCCACCATGGATGCAAGTGGCGGCGGCACGGGATGCTGGTGGGGGGACGGCCCTGGTTGCTGTTGGGGCCCGGCGATGCGCTGTGCGGGGCGGCGCAGACGGCGAGGTGGAGACGGGATCTGGCCGGCTTCGGCCGGATCCATATGTGGCTGCGCTCGGCGGCGACCTGCATCGGGCGGCGGCGCTCAGGGTTGGTGGAGGGGCGCGTGCAGGGGGTTGGCTTCAGGGATGCTGAAGCCCCTCGTCGGCGCGGGTCCCTGGTGGGGGACGACGGCGGCGGCACGGGTTCCTGGTGGGGAACGACGGCGGCGGCGCGGGTTCCTGGTGCGAGAGGGCGTTGAAAGCGATGGGGGCAAGTTCGTCGAGTTGGGGTGGGCCGTTCGGAGGAGTGTAACGGGCCGGTCAGATTTACTCTTTTTACATGTTTGGGAGTTCCGTAACAGCCAATCGCCCCTATATAGCGCATTATGTATACATATATCTGTGTGTGTGTGTCATACACTCGTCTCTACGAACGAGGACATGCACATCCTACTCCTATGAGCATCTTCGAGGGACTGAGAAAAAAGCAACATGGTTTGTTACAATGGATATGCATGGAAACATCTAGTCCCGCGAATGAGAACAAGGATGGCGTGTGAGACACATTGCTCAGTGATGTCCGTTTCTGATCTCAAGGCGGCGAGCATGCTCGTCTACCACCACAATACTCTCCTACGGTGAGCTGATACACGACCCCGGCTAGCAAAGCGTGGCCATGTCGTCGATGCCTGGGCGTGTCGCGATGGAGAGCGGATCATGGAGGAAGACTATATTCAGAATGCTTTCCGCGAATGAGAATGAGGAAGTATAAATGTGGCAGCCACCAGGGTTCATTGATCCTAGTCGTCCTCATCACTTGTATCGTTTGGACAAAGCATTATATAGCCTGAAGCAGGGTGTCTGTCATACTCGTCTTGCCTAAGGTTTTCATGCTCATGGCTTTGTTCCATGTACAGCTGATACATTACTCCTTATACAACACCCGAGGTTACTATGTAACTTCTGGGTTATGTTGATGATATCACTCTTGTCAGTTCTTCAGACGTTGTTGTTGATGGACTTCTCTCAACTCTTTAGTTCTGATTTTGTTGTCAAGGACCTCAACAAGCTTCATTTTTTCTGGGTTAGGAGATCACTCATACCACTACTTCCCCAACGACAGCCTCTTCTCCCTTGTCCACGGTCAGTCCAGACGCTATTTCGCAGTCAGTCCATTACCCAATTGCCATACTCTTCCTTGTGGATATGTGCCATTGCCATGCTTTGCTCTTTTCGCTCAAACAATTAGTTTGTCCCGACATATCATCCTCTTTTCAGCTCAGTTTCTCATGCCCGTTCACCTATCCATCCATGTTTAGGAGAAAAATAATAATAATTTGCACCCCCTAATTTGTCATGAAAACACGTACGAAACAGTTTATTACTAGCTAGGAGCGTTCATTCATATCGACACTGAAGTGCACACACATCCTGCCCGTGCCCATGAACCAACCAACCAAATGGGAAAGGAAGACGATGTTTTTTCTCTCCTCTTGGCAAGCACGGGGGAAGCATGCATGCAGCAGTTGCACATCCGCCCATCTCTTCTTTCTTGTTGGGTAGCCATTCATTCCATAGCTGGCTTGTTGGTGCTACGTGCCACTTTGGTATGCGCAAGCCTCATGCTTGTGCTTCACCTATACCTACAAGTGTAAATAAAAAGCTTGTGTACTCCTGCTGGTTTATAACAAGTGTACTGGGAGTAGAGGTGGCAGGCGGGGCATGTGACGTGGATTCATGGCGCAACCACTTTATCAGTAATAATTCATGCTGCAAGTCCCTCCCACATGAAGAGGAGTGGTAGGACAACAGGAGCAGTAACAATTCATCATGCAATAGTGGTGGTATGGTAGATCCCACGGCACAGAAAGTTCACGTGGAAGCATGCGGGGCCTGTGAAATGGAAGGAGAGGAAAAACAAACTTGAGCAATCGATTCCCAAGGAGTGGTACAGGCTACTTGAGATTGAGGAGAAGAAGATACTATGTTGCTCCTGCTAAATTCTTCAGGCATACTCATTTTTTCTTTTCTCAAGCTGCTGGGTTGGTAACAGTAGCAATGATCAGATTCAGACAATAATGTGTTGTCCTTGTTCATGCACTGAGATGAGGTGAGGTGAGGTTAGGGCCCATGCACGAATGATGTTGACGCGGCCTGTCCAAACGAGGCACCCAGATTGATCAGTTAAGGCAGACGACTTAATGAGCATCGTCGTGCTCCCGCTGACCAAGATCCTCCTGCATGAAGATCGCCGAGGACATCGTCGCCGGCATGAATATTAATCAAGCATTTGAAAATAATGTTGACCATGTATTAAAGAATGTTAATTTGCTATTTGGAAAATGTTAATTAAGCATTTGGAAAATATTAAATGTGTCCAGACAAACTGTTGACCATAAATGTTAATCTTGTATATGAAAAATGTTAAATGTGTATTAGAAAAATGTATTAAATATATAACAAAGATGTGTATAAAAAAACAATGAAAACCCAAGGAAAAACAAAAGAAAACCAAGGAAAGAACCAAACAAAACTGAGAAAAAAATTGAAGAAAAGAAAAAGCTAGTAAAAACTGAGAAATAAACAAAGAAAACTGTAGAACAAAGAAAGAAAATAAAACAGGCAATGAAAACCCAGAAAGAAACAAAAAAAAGTAAAAACAGAGAAAGAAACGAAGAAAACCCGATCAAGAAAAGGAAAAATAGAAACAAAATAAAACCCGGAAGACCCTTGTGAAAACCCACCCCTTTTCCCTTCAAGTAGGTTGCGCCTACTAACAAAACAAGAACCACCTAGGTTTTTTTTTTGAGAAGGACAAGAACCACCTAGGTGACGCATTGGCCAGCGGGTTACGCGCCCTGCTCGCTCCTTTTTTTTCTACTTTTATATATTACTAGCTAAATACCCATGTGTTGCCACGGAATAACAAACAAAGTACGTGCGTGTCACTTATTTTTTCTTAAATCCATAGAGCACAACATATGTTTAGTTTTTCACTACATAGTATAAGCGTGAATATTCTTTTCCTCCCTTCCTTTCGTCCATCATGTGCACCGTACCATTTCTCCTTGGCTACCTTCATCATGGACCTTCATTGGCCAAACATGGATATCATAATTGTGATATGTATCCTCTATGCAAGCAAGTCCAGGAATTCGATCCATGCCTCTTTTACAAATACTGTTTTACCTTGAAACATGGTTAATGATTGGTTGCACTTGATTGACTTCGAAACTTCGGATTGGCACATCGAGGATTCCGTCAGAGATTGGTGGGCCAATTAAGAGATCCGACACCAACACACCAAATAGAAAAGCTATGTCATCCCTTACAATGCTCGTGGGTTGCACCATTTGCACCCTACGGAAGCACACAATCAAAAAAGAAGAAGAAAAAAGAAAGATCCCGCTACAATGATCAATTCCTTGTAACTGCAGCATGAACCACCACCTAGACAACACCCGAAGTCCAAGTTCTCCAAAAGCGACGCCTCCAAAAACAAAACTGTGCACAAGCACCGTCATCGTCTGATCCTAGATCTTAGTTTTTCACCCTGGAGAAGTCCGCGCTCTCAAAGCAATGCCTTCAACAAGGTCGCTGCCAGGCACAACCAATTAATGCCATACCTTGGGTTTTCACCCTGAAAGCTAAGACTCTGTACTTTGCCTGTGTTGCCGCCCCACTTGCCGATGCCATTGTACGAGTCACGAATCACCAAACAAAGTCCACATCGTCACGAAGACTCGATACGCCATTACAAGGCCTCTGACCTCAGCCATCATGACGTTCTCCATGACTGTATTCATCATGGAAATCGAAATACCGACGTGTCCCATAATGTCAACAGACAACGAAGCTTCACGTCACACCCTCCCGAAGCCACTCGGGCTGAAATAGGGGCGCACACAACTGAATCCCATCCGACCAGGCAAATCTACAGGCGTCAAGCACCCAATAAAGGTCTCTGGCGGAACATTCCGGAACTCGTCAACGACCAGATCCATGAGGGTCGGCAACCGGCAGAACATCATCTGAGAGCAAAAAGAAACCAAGGACCACGCGGAGATGAGTAGTTGAGCCACACCGAGCACCCCAAACCAGTTGCCCGTGCCGCCTTCGCGGCCACGGCGGCAGTCGAGGTCGCCAAAGAAATCCGGGGCTGCCGCCCCAGTGCCCATCTCTGCCGGACGAACCACGCCGTCTAGGGCCGTCGTGAAGCTCCGGCCGGAGATCCCGCAATGTGAGAATGATGGGCCCCTCACCGCCATCAGTCACGCGAGGAGGATGAGGACCCGCCACCGCTGTCAGCCTCGGGGCAGGGTCGGAAGGGAAGGGGTGGTGGCTGTGCTAGGGTTCCGCCCGAGTCACCCCTCTTGGGAGCGATGTGGGGGCTAGCTCCATGTAGGTCCGTCTTAATTAATAATATATAAGGCAAATCTATTACCTCCGTTTCAAAAAAAAAGAATGTCATGAATTTTTTCTGAATCAACGCTATGAAGTGATAAAGTAGTTCAGGCATTTACGATATGTTGTTCTATTTCACGAAGACACATGGCAAATGTTTGATCAAGTTTTGATTACATCACCATAACTTCGACATTTTTTCCACTTCCGCTTGTCTTGCAAACCCTAGTGCATGTTCTCACACCCACCAAGAAGGCCCATCGTATATTAGCCCCCCGATAACATCATTGGAATCATTAGCACGGATGCAAATGACCACAACAACTTTCCCGCTCTCTTTGCCGAACTCCAGGCGATCCCGCCCGTGTCACGCCACATTAGGTGGCTGACCATTGGGGTCCTTGCCTGGACACTATGGACTGTTAGGAATAAATTTATGATTCAGCGTATTCCTCTTCGTCGTGCTACTGACGCTTTGTTCAAATGCTCTGGTTATTTGCAGCTTTGGCGGCCGCTTAGCCGTCCCAGGGAGCGAGACGCCATCACCTCCATCATCACTCAACTTCGCGCGATGGCTCTCAGGTTGGCTCCATCGCTTCCCCCACCACCTTCGGAACTAGATTAGATCGCCGTCTTCGTGCTCCGCCGCCGCTGCCTTGGGAGAAAAAAACTAAGGAAAAACAAAAGAAAACCGAGGAAAGAACCCGAGGAAAAACAAAAGAAAACCGAGGAAAGAACCAAACAGAACTGAGAAAAAAATGAAGAAAAGAAAAAGCTAGTAAAAACTGAGAAATAAACAAAGAAAACTGTAGAACAAAGAAAGAACATGAAAAAAAGCAATGAAAACCAAGAAAGAAACAAAAAAAAACAGTAAAAACAGAGAAAGAATCAAAGAAAAACCTATCAAAAGAAAAGAAAAAAAGAGAAACAAAATAAAACCCGGGAGACCCTTGTGAAAACCCATCTTTTTCCTTCAAGTAGGTCGCGCCCTACAAACAAAACAAGAACCACCTAGGTTTTTTTTTTGAGAAGGACAAGAACCACCTAGGTGACGCATTGGCCAGACACGTTACGAGTTGGGCCCACGTGCTCCCGTGCTGGCCCACAAACCACGGCCCGTTGGCCAGGTCTGCCTGAACCCAAACCCGGGAGAGTAGTGCATTTGCCGGAAAATCCTATATAACGCTCACTGCATTGTAATGTCGATGCTTCCCATTATCTATCGTTTGTCTTTTACTGTACTGTTTCCTTCTTCCGGTTTTCAAAACGTTCTAGAAAGTTCCCAAACTGGTTTTTTTCCCTGGTATTATCGTTTTCTCGTTTCTAACTTTTATTTCTTCGTTTTCTTTAGTTTTTTCTTTTTTCTATTTCTTGCTTCCTGTTACTGTTTTATTTATTTTTCATTTTCTTCCTTTTTCTGCTCTTTCTTTTTTCCCATAAATTCAAAATTCTTGTAAAATGTTCTGAATTTAAAATTTTTGTACAAAAAAACAAAAATTGTTCACTATTCACAAAATATTTGAAAATTTCACAACTTTCCAATTTTTGGGGGGATTTCAATAACTTATTCCATTTAAAAAATTGTTCGCTAATTTCTACAAATTTCATGTTTAGAAATTTGTTTGGGGGAATCAAATTTGCTCCCATTTTAAAAATTATTCACAATTTTGCAAAATGCTCAAGTTTTAAAATATTGTTCTGGGGTTCAAAAAAAATGACCCCATTTCAATAATTGTTTAGAAATTTTAAAAAATGCTCATATTTTCGAATTTTGTTCCAGAGTTTCAAAACAAGTTCCAGGTTTTAAAAAATAGTCACGTTTGAAATTTTGCTTTCGAATTTCAAAGAAATGTTCCTGTTTTTTAATTTTTTCCAAAAGTTCAAAAAATGTTTGGATTTCAGTTTTTGTTTAATTTTAAAAAAAGTCGCATTTTGATTTTTTTTGTGTGTTTCAGAAAAAATGTGTTCCAAAAAATTATTCATTATTTTAAAAACTTCCAGTTTTTTAAATGTTTGAGTTTATTTTTTATTCTCATATTTATAATGTGTTCTCTTTTCTTAAAAAAATCGTGTTTTTTTGAAAGAATTTTTTCTATTTGATTTAAAAATAATCATATTTCTGCTGGTTTTGTTTCTTAATTATTTCTTGCAGCACTATATTCAACAACGTACGCTAGGTCAACTGGTGTTTTTAGGTGTCTAACCACGTTTCGTTGCTGAAAATGCACATGATGTGGATGCAAAATGGATCATGAGGTTGGACCTGTCGCCCCTGATCAAGAGAAGCACCTCTTCGGCACAGGAGATCCCGGGTTCCCTTTTTACAAAGCCTGACATTTTTTAAGGCCCACTGTTGTTCGCTAGCTTGGGTCGGCTCTGTTGCGGCGCCCCTGTGCGTCAGCGCTCTATTGGACGCAACGAGCGCGATGACTATTCATCGACTTAAGCGGGACAAGCACCAGCTTTCACTGAAGCTTTTTCTCCCCTCGCAATGTATTGGGCTGGCGCATTTACATGCGCATATTCGCAAAAAGGAAATGCGAGAAGAGGGTTTGATCCCTGGTCTTTATAGGTTGAATGCGCGCTGCACTAGCCACTCCACCCAACACCCTTTGAAGTTAAGAAAGAGGGGTGCCACCTACTTAGGCTACTTGAGCGGTTTTCTTCGAAATTTTTCCTTTTTTATTATGTTTTATTTTTATTTTTTCTTCTCCGTTTTTCTTTGGTTTTCTTTATTCTCCTTTTTCTTTCTTTTATTTTGATATGTCAACTCCATTTTTGTATATGTCAACAATATTTTTCAAATACACGTCTAACATTTCTTCTCTAGTTTTTGCTTTTTATTTTTTATTTTTTTATGTTTTTTTCGTATATGTCAATTTTTTTAATAAGTGACCAACATTTTTTGTATACACGTTCAACATTATCTGAACGCTTATCTGTCACTATTGCACTTTGTGTTGGAGCAAAATTATATAAGGGATTTTGTAAATCCAAATATAAACTTGTTAAAGATACCTCAAGCGTGCACGCGTATGTTGACTCGTAACAATACATGAGAGTAGTACCTTGTAAGTACATTAAAGATTCAGTCAAGCCCTACGTTGCCACTCAAGACTAAGAATCAAACCCTCTCAGCATAAATATAAAGGATCCGTCCAAATATATAACATGGGTCGTTACCAAACCATGTAGCATGCAGTGATATAAAAGGGCCCAACACAGTTACAAGAGATGAAAAATCATCCACAAGGAAGATCGATCGTCCTTCATTCACAAAAACAAAATTGGAGATTACAGTAGACACCGTCACCACAGCCCCGAACCCAACCCAAGAAATTTCCATGGCGCGATGGCCAACACCCAATTTACCATGACTCAATGGCCGTAGACACACAGAGCAGGAGAGTAAGCATGCAAAGGAAAAGAAGCAAGTGGCTCACCTAGGCCGTTGTCGGGGAAGAAGCGTTTGTCGGAGGTGTCGAAGGAGGAAGGGGCCCCCGGGGAGAGCAGGCATGATTTTGCACCAGCTCCCAGCTCCGATGCAGCCTAGCAAACAACAAAAATTGTTTAGCTACAACTCGATCATGTAGCATAGCAAAATAAAAGAAGCGCCCATTTGTTGAGCTAGGATAGAAAACAACTGACAATCAAACATAGAGCAAGATTGCAATAATTGTTGTTTCTGGCAAAACAAAAACCAATTTAAATGAGCTAAGAGTCTATATCTAACTTGCCAGCAAGTGATTTGGTGTCCTGTCGGTGTCAAAACCGGCGGATCTCGGGTAGGGGGTCCCGAACTGTGCGTCTAGGCCGGATGGTAACAGGAGGCAAGGAACATGATATTTTACCCAGGTTTGGGCCCTCTTGATGGAGGTAAAACCCTACGTCCTGCTTGATTAATATTGATGATATGGATAGTACAAGAGTAGATCTACCACGAGATCAAGGAGGCTAAACCCTAAAAGCTAGCCTATGGTATGATTGTTGTATGATGAAGTATCGACTAGCCTGGCCTCGGTTTATATAATGCACCAGAGGCCTAGGATAACAAGAGTCCTAACCGAATACGCCGGTGGGGAGGAGTCCTTGTCTTGATCGCCAAGTCTTGTGGAATATTCCTTGTATGCGACAGCTGTCCGAACTGGCCCATGAGTATACGGCCATGGGGGTCCTCGGCCCAATCTAATAGACCGGGAGATGACGTAGTGAGTACCCCCTAGTCCAGGACACCGTCAGTAGCCCCCTGAACCGGTCTTCAAGTTAGGGATGCTCCTCGATTCTTCCGAACTGTTCTTCATCTTCGGTTGACAGTCTTGAAAACTGGTTCAACAAATTTTCTCATCTTCGATCTTGAGGATCGCCGAAATGCATTCGGCGAGTTTACACGTCGGGTATCCGAGGAGCCCCTTTAAGTTTCTGGCCTTTATCAATGCCTTGTTATTTTTATGCCACACCTCGGGTTTGAAGTTGTTCCCGGGCGCCAGCGTCCTCTTGCGTCTGAGCTCCAATGCCGGACTACATTCGAGGTATCTTTTGCAGCCGAGCACCAACGCCGGACCGCTTCCCAGCTCTAACGCCGGAATGTATTCGAGCTCCAACGCCGGACTATGTATCCGAGCTCCAACGCCGGACTATATCCGAGCTCCAACGCCGGACAGTGTCCCAGCTCCAACGCTGGACTATATCCGAGGTGTCATATCACCTTGGTTCAAAAAAGTTGAAGGAGTTTAGCCGAGCTTAATGCCGGAAATGCCCTCTATGGAGCCAGCCACTAGCGCCCGAGCTTTATGCCGGACTACTTCCGAGGTGGTGCACCACCCCGACTGTGGGCCGATTTTTGTCAATATTTTTTATTATTGCAATTTATTCTCTGCCGAGATATATGGCCAGTAGCCCTCAAGGTGTGTATCGGTCTAAAACCCGAGATGCACCTGAAGGATGACGTAAGACCGCTGATCCCAGTAGCCGCTGAGACTCAGGTTGATTTGCAAAATTGGCCTGAGGATCAAGTCCTAGCTCGGCAGAATACTTCGGGACACAAAAAGCGGCGTGCTTAGTCCTCGAGACTCAGGTTGGGTGCGGCCGACCAACCTGAGGATCAAAATCTCCTCGGCAATTGTATTGCACTTAAAATTTTCTGCATTGAACAGGCAATGCAGTAGCCCCCGAGACACTGGTCGGGTGGCAACACCAGATCAGGGGATTGATGTGCCCCTTAATATTTGTAAATAATAAGGCCGAAGCCCAGTAGCCCCCGAGCCTTAATGCGGGCACGGGTGGCCGAATTAAGGATCGATATCCATAGTAAAATCACAAATTATGTGCAATGACTCTATGTATCCAAGTACTTTACGTCATTAATGCTTGGATCCGCATTGTACAAAACTTTGTTGACCGACCATCGGCTTCCACCTCCTCGGCTAGTAGCCGAGGAGTGTTTGTCCTACTTTATAAAGCCTTTATGAGGGCAAAGATTTACGACAAACAAGGCAATCTGGCCATACGGTTTTATAAAGAAAGGTACGCAGAGAGTTATATTACTGTTTAACAGAAGAAATGTCTTCCAAAGGAAATAGTCCCGCTATCGGTTCCTTTCTTTGGGTTGTCATGCTAAGCATGATCATTAAACCTCAGCTTTAATGTAAGAGCAAAATATTGAGGATTTAGTTTGGGAGCCAAGTTAATAGCCCCCGGCAGTGTTCGGCGACAGTCGGGGTCAAGCCGTAAACACTTCGGCCAGTGTTATGAACGGCCCATCATTTAACATAGTCATCGGATCGCTGACCAGTTTACGCTTATTGTGAAAGTTAGTTTTCGGCTTTCTCCACTGAGGTGCTTAACCATGTGAGCTAGAAGCACAATCGCAGTGGTTCTCCCTTTGCACGCCTAGACGAACAAAACGGAACGTAGGAAGCAAGTGCAGGAGCCGGGCAACCCAACTATTGACCGAAGACATAATTCGGAACCGATGCATATATAGCAATATTTGAGAATGTTTTTGCCGAATCCCTAAAGGTGTCCGGTGTTGCACTATGAGACTAATGCTGGAAAAGCACAAATAGTTTAAAGTGCCAAAAAGCTTGGAAAACCAAGAAACGTCAGTAAAAACATGACGTCCGAACAATATCAAGTGTTCGATGCCAATCCGAAAATTGGCCTTAGAAAAAAAAGTGCTTCTGTCGTGCTTTAACATGACACATCCTATCTCAAGACTTCAAGCGGGTCAGCCTACGACTTCAAGCTCCTATCCCGAAGGCGGAGTACTTCTCGTTAGGCCAGCTTAGCAAACTAAACTCTAGCGGCTTGGAGAGAGAAATTAGGCTCCCCGGCTAGTGACCACACACTCGTGTCGAAAAAAGGAGTGATAAATAATAATAATAATAATAATACTTTGCAACGACTAAGAAGAAGAACACTTATTATAAAACGGCTCAAATAAACTTAAGAGCCCCCAAGTGACTTGAGTAAAAGAATGATTGCATGTACCGAAGTACTTATATCATATCTATGTTCAACCGAACTTTAAACGCGTCTTAACCGACCGTCGGCTTCTCCCTCTTCAGTCAAGGACCGAAAAGTGTCATGTACTCCATCTGTCGAGAATATCGACAGTGTTTCCAATAACCAGACAATCAGGCCATAAGGCTGTAACAGACAAAGCGCGTCCAGGGAACTTATGCTATATTACTGCAAAGTGTAAGAAGCATCTTCGAAGAAAATAGTACCCCCACCGATACCTTTCTTCGGTGCTCATTGTTATTATGAGACTTGTGCAATAGATTTTTTGTACTCGTGAGTTCCGTTGTGTGCCGACCATCATTGAAAACAATAAAAGCGCTAGCTTTCGGCTTCACCCAGTCTGAGGTCCGGCTCGGGTGACCCGATCGTGACAATCGCAGAGGTGCTCCCTTTACTCCCTAGCCGAACAATCGGGAACGTAGGGGTAAACACAGGAGCGAGGCAACCCAGCTTGCAAATCGCTTAAGTCAATATGGTGCATATTGTGGCGTAATACACGAACAAGGAACGAAACCGTACAAGTATAATCATATGCAAGAGGAAAAGCTTCATAAAGGAAGCCCCAAGTAAACGGGGTATTTGATTTTATGCGTCGCAAACAAAGTTTGGACAAGGAAATTTTTTACAAGCAACTTTTTTCCAAAAAAGTATAATGCTTGGTCGAACCGAGCACAAGTTAGAAATTAAATCTTTGAGTATGAAAGCGACTTAGCTGATTAATGTGTTCGGTATTGATGACGCGGTCCGAGCTTGATGCGGGGCAAGGTTCCATCCCCCAAGCCGGTCCCGAGGTGGCGGAGCGGAGAGCTCGACACGTCGAAGTGGAGACATAGCACGGTTAATGCAGACCGGCAGAGTGACGCCGAAGTCCCCGGATCATTTTCCCGTGCATAAAAAATAGTGCAAACCGGAGATAATAGTAATAATGATAATTAAAAAAAATCGCTGCATAATAAATAATTTATGCAAAGTGAGTAATAAAATAAATATAGCCTGGCGCCGAAGTCAATGTCGATGCAGGGCGTCAGCGTGATGCGGTAAAGGCGTGGCAAAGCCTGAATTCGCAGGTCGGTCCGAGCTCCGGATGCGGCGTACGTCGGACTACGTACTGAAACTGACCGAACCACCATGCGACTGTTGTTAATAAGGCCACCATTTGATAGACCTGTGTACATATGATGGACAAACCAGAGTAATAATTCCTTCGGAAAAATGAACCCAAACAAGCAAAAAATACTGGGATTGATAGCACCTGGTTTATTTGTTGTAGCAATCTGAAGGAAGGTGATTCCCAAAATTGGGACTCGCTCCGCACACCCATTGCCTGATGGGCGATAAAATGACGGCATGGCAATGCTGGTAAAGGTTGGCTCACCGAGGCAAAGCCCTCGGCCCAGCTAACGTGACAGAGCTGGTCGGCTAGTGACGCCAAAGTGTCCGGAGTAGATTGATGAAGAGATGGCGAAGCCCCCGGTCCAGCCGAGATGTCGAAGCCTCGATGTCAGCCGATGAGTCGAAATAGGTCGACGTGATGGACATCAGCTTGAAGAAGCAATAGTGCGGCCCTGTCGATGTAGGTCGTGACGTGGTCGATGCCGGCTTGATGAAGCGACCGTGCGGTGATGCCGATATGCCCGCTCCGTGTAATCCGTGGGGCGGCGATGTTGGTGATGATTTATCCTTCGCGATGCCGGACTCTTGTTCGGCTTGCCGAGATGATGATCCGAAGAAGTTGAGCTCGGCTCAACAAAGTGACGCCGTGTCTAGCGCAGGTCGGCAGCCGTGGAGTAATATTGCTGGACTGGTTTGACACCATCATGATATTGAAGATCATGTTCAAAAGATCTTAAAGTCGGTGGGATGTGTTCAGGAATAAAACACAATACCCCATACAAAACTTCCTTTAAAAGGGATGTCCAAAATCCCGTTCATAAAAAAGATGAACTCGGGTCGGATTCGTTTACGCGCAGAAAACAGATCCGAAAAGTGATGCACTAATCGGAAGGTTCCCGGAGTTTGGATGGTCGGATCGAGCTGAAATTTTGAGAGGTGGTAGATATAGGAATTCCGCAGCCGATCAACGGTTGGATCTTTCAAAGGACGTCCGAGCTAGAAGCTGGACACCACGCCCTAAACTCATGCAAATTCCCTTCGAGATTTGACAGGGCTCCGGTATATCGTGGATTGCCAGAGATTTCTTCATCGGAACTCGACGAAATTTTCCAGGGTTGTTGTAGACTCAATTCCGCACAATTCCACCAAAGCGATTGTCAAAGAGATACTCAAGGAGGTGGTGGCGGCTGATACGAGTTCGCTGTCCAGAAAAACAGTACGGTCGCTTGAGGGCAATGTTGACGTTGAGCCCCCGAGCTCCATGGATGATTCCTCCATGATCTTGATAGAGATCGGAGTTGATGTTTGATGAAGGCCCTCGTCCGAACATGGTGATCCGAACACGAGGCGCAGTTCTTGGTCGAACCAAGGTGACCAGTCAAGTTGGTGACGAAGATGCCAAAGTCGCAATTGATCTGCGGGCGAGCCATCGATCCTTTTGTCGATCACGCAGCGGAACTCTCAATGAAAGCACCAATGTCGGTATCAAAACTGGCGGATCTCGGGTAGGGGGTCCCGAACTGTGCATCCAGGCTGGATGGTAACAGGAGGCAAGGAACACGATGTTTTATCCAGGTTCGGGCCCTCTTGATGGAGGTAAAACCCTATGTCCTGCTTGATTAATATTGATGATATGGGTAGTACAAGAGTAGATCTACCACGAGATCAAGGAGGCTAAACCCTAAAAGCTAGCCTATGGTATGATTGTTGTATGATGAAGTATCGACTAGCCTGGCCTCGGTTTATATAATGCACCAGAGGCCTAGGATAACAAGAGTCCTAGCCGAATACGCCGGTGGGGAGGAGTCCTTGTCTTGATTGCCAAGTCTTGTGGAATATTCCTTGTATGCGGCAGCTGTCCGAACTGGCCCATGAGTATACGGCCATGGGGGTCCTCGGCCCAATCTAATAGACCGGGAGATGACGTGGTGAGTACTCCCTAGTCCAGGACACCGTCATGTCCTTTGTAAGTAAAGAGCACGAGTCCGACTAAGAGCAGACACCAAAGCTTGTCAGCAATCTTATCCATAAAAATATAAGATTGGCCAAGCAAAGCCGCACACAAGTGAGAAACATAAAAATAGATTTGCACACAGCTTGCACACAAGAAGGCAACAAAGGCAACAATAGAATTCCACTGGAAGGGCATACAATACAAGAGGAGTTGACATGAGCAGCATGGTTGATGGCCGCACATCAGAAGCGACTCACAAACAAACAAACAAACAATGCTTGAATTAATTAGGACAACATGACAAACAGGCTAAGGACTCACTTGAAAGGAAGCTACTCCAGAACTCTAAATTCATGGTACCATGTTTAAGAAATCATGATAGTGACCAAACCAGAATTAGAAACAATGGCTACACTCTGGAACCTATTCAACAAGAGACATCCCTGACCATGTAAGAAATACACATTACACAACACTTACACCACACATGCCTTGCTAGAATGGCTTAAAATCATCGAAATGCCTAACTGCTACCACGACTCGATGGCCATGGGCACACAGTGCATACAAGAAAGCACGGGAGAGCAACTTTAGTGGCTTACATATGTCGGATTTGAAGAAGCGGCCAGCAGAGGCGCCGCGCAGTAATGAGTGTTGGCAGGGCCGGCCCTGTGTTTTGGGAGGTCCTAGGCGAACTCAACGACATGGGCCCCTGTGTTTTAGATCACTTTTGTTTCAGCACTCGACAAATGCTTTTTCTTAGGTAAGATGCCAGGCTAATGTCCTAAAATAATGAAGAAAATAGAATACAAAGAATTAGAAATCTATACATCAGGTGATTGAAACCCTAGACATGTACTCCCTCCGTTCCAAATTACTCGTCGTGGTTCTAGTCCAAATTTGAAACGGAGGGAGTACACAGCATGACAGAAAATTAGGATAGATCATGGATGAATAGTTGAATACGTACTAAAGAATCAAAGAAACTGCTGAAGTTTAGCTTTGGATGGAATCGGGGGATGGAACAGAAATATGATACATGGATGGATACGTACTGTATTGCCGTCTTGCCGGATGCCGGATGGCTGAGCAGCGCGCGCAGCGACGACAACCAGCGGCGGTCGACGAGAGAATGAATTCACGAAGACGAACCAAGGAGGGACGAAGGCACAAGACCAGATCTTAGATTGATTTGTTTCACAGAAGCGAAGCGAGCGGCCGTGTGGCTGGCGTGACGCTTCGCGATCGCTACCTAGGGCACCTAGCTATGGGTCTAGTCCATGTCCTTTCGTTTCTCTTGTATAGTTTTTTTCTTATGTATTTTTTGCTGGGCTGTATAAGATGTATCCTAATCATGGGCCCCCTCTCAGCCTGGGCCCTGGCCATTGCCCCTCGGCCATACCCCCAGGGCCGGCCCTGAGTGTTGGCACATGCAGAGCTGCTTTGGCGACCAAACTCGTGTTGGACAGCATTGTTTCCGCGCCATCTTTGGTGTACAACATGTTCCTTTGATTCATATAAGCATATGTTTCATATGAAGAATATCGTATATTTATCTAACCAGTGTTCGTACTCCTGGGGCATACAGTATATCTAACCGAGAAAACATCATCTGCTTAAGTCTCTTATTTTCTTATAAGAATCTTGTGGTTTTATTTTATTGCGTGATACATAAGCATAGATTTCATCCGAAGGATATCGTATATTTATTGATCTAGGGTTCTTATTCCCGATGCATATCAAATTTGTTTGATAGATAAACATGCATGTGTTGGAAATATGCCCTAGAGGCAATAATAAAAGCATTATTATTATATTTCCTTGTTCACGATAATTGTCTTTATTCATGCTATAATTGTGTTATCCGGAAATCATAATACATGTGTGAATAATAGACAGCAACATGTCCCTAGTAAGCCTCTAGTTGACTAGCTCGTTGATCAACAGATAGTCATGGTTTCCTGACTATGGACATTGGATGTCATTGATAGCGAGATCACATCATTAGGAAAATGATGTGATGGACAAGACCCAATCCTAAACATAGCACAAGATCATATAGTTCGTTTGCTAGAGTTTTCCAATGTCAAGTATCTTTTCCTTAGACCATGAGATCGTGTAACTCCCGGATACCGTAGGAGTGCTTTGGGTGTACCAAACATCACAACGTAACTGGGTGACTATAAAGGTATACTACAGGTATCTCCGAAAGTGTCTGTTGGGTTGACACGGATCAAGACTGGGATTTTTCACTCCGTATGACGGAGAGGTATCACTGGGCCTACTCGGTAATGCATCATCATAATGAGCTCAAAGTGACCAACTGTCTGGTCACGGGATCATGCATTACGGTACGAGTAAAGTGACTTGCCAGTAACGAGATTGAACGAGGTATTGGGATACCGATGATCGGATCTCGGGCAAGTAACATACCGATTGACAAAGGGAATTGTATACGGGGTTGCTTGAATCCTCGACATCGTGGTTCATCCGATGAGATCATCGAGG
The DNA here is from genome assembly GCF_002162155.2 of Triticum dicoccoides. Taxonomy (NCBI): domain Eukaryota; kingdom Viridiplantae; phylum Streptophyta; class Magnoliopsida; order Poales; family Poaceae; genus Triticum; species Triticum dicoccoides. The sequence goes on along the minus strand of NC_041390.1, from coordinate 630,164,466 downwards.
AGCATGTGGGAGCCAACATGGGTATCCAGATCCCGCTGTTGGTTGTTGACCGGAGAGTGATCTCGGTCATGTCTACATGTCTCCCGAACCCGTAGGGTCTACACACTTAAGGTTCGGTGATGCTAGGGTTATAGGGATATGTATATGCAGTAACCTGAATGTTGTTCGGAGTCCCGGATGAGATCCCGGACGTCACGAGGAGTTCCGGAATGGTCCGAAGGTAAAGAATTATATATAGGAAGTGCTATTTCGGGCATCGGGACAAGTTTCGGGGTCACCGGTATTGTACCGGGACCACCGGAAGGGTCCCGGGGGGTCCACCGGGTGGGGCCACCTGTCCCGGGGGGCCACATGGGCTGTAGGGGGTGCGCCTTGGCCTACATGGGCCAAGGGCACCAGCCCCAAGAGGCCCATGAGCCTACGGTTTCAAGGAGGGAAGAATCCCAAAGGGGGAAGGCACCCCTAGGTGCCTTGGGGAGGAGGGATTCCTCCCCTTGGCCGCACCCCCTAGGAGATTAGATCTCCTAGGGCCGGCGCCCCCCCCCCCTTGGCCCTCCTATATATAGTGGGGAGATGGAGGACTTCTGACCTTGATCTTTGGTGCCTCCCTCTCCCTCTCCAACACCTCCTCCTCCTCCATAGTGCTTGGCGAAGCCCTGCCGGAGTACTGCAGCTCCATCAACACCACGCCGTCGTGCTGCTGCTGGAGCCATCTCCCTCAACCTCTCCTTCCCCCTTGCTGGATCAAGAAGAAGGAGACATTACGCCGACTGTACGTGTGTTGAACGCGGAGGTGCCGTCCGTTCGGCGCTAGGATCTCTGGTGATTTGGATCACGTCGAGTATGCCTTCCTCATCCCCGTTCTTTGAACGCTTCCGCTCGTGATCTACAAAGGTATGTAGATGCAATCCAATCACTCGTTGCTAGATGAACTCCTAGATGGATCTTGGTGAAACCGTAGGAAAATTTTTGTTTTCTGCAACGTTCCCCAACAGTGGCATCATGAGCTAGGTCTATGCGTAGTTCTCTTGCACGAGTAGAACACAATTTGTTGTGGGCATTGATGTTGTCAACTTTCGTGCCGCTACTAGTCTTATCTTCCTTCAACGGTATTGTGGGATGAAGCGGCCCGGACCAACCTTACACGTACGCTTACGTGAGACCGGTTCCACCGACTAACATGCACAAGTTGCATAAGGTGGCTGGCGGGTGTCTGTCTCTCCTACTTTAGTTGGAGCGGATTCGATGAAAAGGGTCCTTATGAAGGGTAAATAGAAGTTGACAAATGACGTTGTGGCTTTCACGTAGGTAAGAAAACGTTCTTGCTAGAACCCTACTTCAGCCACGTAAAACTTGCAACAACAATTAGAGGACGTCTAACTTGTTTTTTGCAGCAAGTGCTTTGTGATATGATATGGCCAAAGTTGTGATGAATGATGAATGATCTATATGTGATGTATGAGATGTTCATGCTATTGTAATAGGAATCACGACTTGCATGTCGATGAGTATGACAACCGGCAGGAGCCATAGGAGTTGTCTTTATTTTTTGTATGACCTGCGTGTCATTGAGAAACGCCATGTAAATTACTTTACTTTATTGCTAAATGCGTTAGCCATAGTAGTAGAAGTAATAGTTGGCGAGCAACTTCATGGAGACACGATGATGGAGATCATGATGATGGAGATCATGGTGTCATGCCGGTGACAAGATGATCATGGAGCCCCAAGATGGAGATCAAAGGAGCTATGTGATATTGGCCATATCATGTCACTATTATTATTTGATTGTATCTGATGTTTATCATGTTTTTCATCTTGTTTGCTTAGAACGACGGTAGTAAATAAGATGATCCCTCATAATAATTTCAAGAAAGTGTTCCCCCTAACTGTGCACCGTTGCAACAGTTCGTTGTTTCGAAGCACCACGTGATGATCGGGTGTGATAGATTCTAACGTTCACATACAACGGGTGTAAGACAGATTTACACATGCAAAACACTTAGGTTGACTTGACGAGCCTAGCATGTACAGACATGGCCTCGGAACACAGAAGACCAAAAGGTCGAGCATGAGTCGTACAGAAGATACGATCAACATGAAGATGTTCACCGACGTTGACTAGTCCGTCTCACGTGATGATCGGACACGACCTAGTTAACTCGGATCATGTTATACTTAGATTACTAGAGGGATGTCTATCTAAGTGGGATTTCATTGTATAATTTGATTAGATGAACTTAATTATCATGAACTTAGTCTAAAATCTTTACAATATGTCTTGTAGATCAAATGGCCAACGTAGTCCTCAACTTCAACGCGTTCCTAGAGAAAACCAAGCTGAAAGACGATGGCAGCAACTACACGGACTGGGTCTGGAACCTGAGGATCATCCTCATAGCTGCCAAGAAAGATTATGTCCTACAAGCACCGCTAGGTGATGCACCTGTTCTCCCTGCAGAACAAGACATTATGAACGTTTGGCAGGCACATACCGATGACTACTCCCTCGTTCAGTGCGACATGCTTTACAGCTTAGAGCCGGGGCTCCAAAAGCGTTTTGAGAGACACAGAGCATATGAGATGTTCGAAGAGCTGAAAATGGTTTTCCAAGCTCATGCTCGGGTCGAGAGATATGAAGTCTCCGACAAATTCTTCAGCTGTAAGATGGAGGAAAATAGTTCTGTCAGTGAGCACATACTCACAATGTCTGGGTTACATAACCGCTTGACTCAGCTGGGAGTTAATCTCCCGGATGACGCGGTCATTGACAGAATCCTCCAGTCGCTTCCACCGAGCTACAAGAGCTTTGTGATGAACTTCAATATGCAGGGGATGGAAAAGACCATTCTTGAAGTATTTGCAATGCTGAAATCAGCAGAGGTAGAAGTCAAAAAGGAACATCAAGTGTTGATGGTGAATAAAACCACTAAGTTCAAGAAAGTCAAGGGTAAGAAAACCTTCAAGAAAGACGGCAAGGGAGTTGCCGCGCCCGGCAAGCAAGCTGCCGGGAAGAAGCCAAAGAATGGACCTAAGCCCGAGACTCAGTGCTTTTATTGCAAGGAAAGTGGTCACTTGAAGCGGAACTGCCCCAAATACTTAGCGGACAAGAAGGCCGGCAAAACGAAAGGTATATGTGATATACATGTAATTGATGTGTACCTTACCAGTACTTGTAGTAGCTCCTGGGTATTTGATACCGGTGCAGTTGCTCACATTTGTAACTCAAAGCAGGAGCTGCGGAATAAGCGGAGACTGGCGAAGGACGAGGTAACGATGCGCGTCGGGAATGGTTCCAAGGTCGATGTGATCGCCGTCGGCACGCTACCTCTACATTTACCTACGGGATTAGTTTTGAACCTCAATAATTGTTATTTAGTGCCAAGTTTGAGCATGAACATTGTATCAGGATCTCGTTTAATACGAGATGTCTACTCATTTAAATCCGAGAATAATGGTTGTTCTATTTATATGAGAGATATGTTTTATGGTTATGCTCCGATGGTGAATGGTTTATTCTGAATGAATCTCGAGCGTAATACTACACATATTCATAGTGTGAGTACCAAAAGATGTAAGGTTGATAATGATAGTCCCACATACTTGTGGCACTGCCGCCTTGGTCACATAGGTGTCAAACGCATGAAGAAGCTCCATGCTGATGGACTTTTAGAATCTCTTGATTACGAATCATTTGACACGTGCGAACCATGCCTCATGGGTAAAATGACCAAGACTCCGTTCTCAGGAACAATGGAGCGAGCAACCAACTTATTGGAAATCATACATACTGATGTGTGCGGTCCAATGAGTGTTGAGGCTCGCGGTGGCTATCGTTATGTTCTCACCCTCACTGATGACTTGAGTAGATATGGGTATGTCTACTTAATGAAACACAAGTCTGAGACCTTTGAAAAGTTCAAGGAATTTCAGAGTGAGGTTGAGAATCAACGTGACAGGAAAATCAAGTTCCTGCGATCAGATCGTGGAGGAGAATACTTGAGTCATGAGTTTGGCACACACTTAAGAAAATGTGGAATAGTTTCACAGCTCACGCCGCCTGGAACACCTCAGCGTAATGGTGTGTCCGAACGTCGTAATCGCACTCTATTAGATATGTTGCGATCTATGATGTCTCTTGCCGATTTACCGCTATCTTTTTGGGGGTATGCTTTAGAGACTGCCGCATTCACTTTAAATAGGGCTCCGTCGAAATCCGTTGAGACGACACCGTTTGAATTATGGTTTGGGAAGAAACCTAAGCTGTCGTTTCTAAAAGTTTGGGGATGCGATGCTTATGTCAGGAAACTTCAACCTGAAAAGCTCGAACCCAAATCGGAAAAATGCGTCTTCATAGGATACCCTAAAGAAACTATTGGGTATACCTTCTACCTCAGATCCGAAGGCAAGATCTTTGTTGCCAAGAATGGGTCCTTTCTAGAAAAAGAGTTTCTCTCGAAAGAAGTAAGTGGGAGGAAAGTAGAACTTGATGAAGTATTACCTCTTGAACCGGAAAATGGCGCAACTCAAGAAAATGTTCCTGAGGTGCCTGCACCGACTAGAGAGGAAGTTAATGATAATGATCAAGATACTTCTGATCAAGCTCCTACTGAAATTCGAAGGTCCACAAGGACACGTTCCGCACCAGAGTGGTACGGCAACCCTATCTTGGAAATCATGTTGTTAGACAACGGTGAACCTTCGAACTATGAAGAAGCGATGGTAGGCCCGGATTCCGACAAATGGCTAGAAGCCATGAAATCCGAGATAGGATCCATGTATGAAAACGAAGTATGGACTTTGACTGACTTGCCCGTTGAGTGGCGAGCCATAGAAAATAAATGGATCTTTAAGAAGAAGACAGACACGGATGGTAATGTGACCATCTATAAAGCTCGGCTTGTCGCTAAGGGTTATCGACAAGTTCAAGGGGTTGACTATGATGAGACTTTCTCACCGGTAGCGAAGCTAAAGTCCGTCCGAATCATGTTAGCAATTGCCGCATTCTATGATTATGAAATATGGCAAATGGACGTCAAAACGGCATTCCTTAATGGTTTCCTTAAGGAAGAATTATATATGATGCAGCCGGAAGGTTTTATCGATCCTAAGAATGCTGACAAGGTGTGCAAGCTCCAACGCTCGATTTATGGGCTGGTGCAAGCATCTCGGAGTTGGAACATTCGCTTTGATGAGATGATCAAAGCGTTTGGGTTTACACAGACTTATGGAGAAGCCTGCGTTTACAAGAAAGTGAGTGGGAGCTCTGTAGCATTTCTCATATTATATGTAGATGACATACTTTTGATGGGAAATGATATAGAACTCTTGGACAGCATTAAGGCCTACTTGAATAAGAGTTTTTCAATGAAGGACCTTGGAGAAGTTGCATATATATTAGGCATCAAGATCTATAGAGATAGATCAAGACGCCTCATAGGTCTTTCACAAAGCACATACCTTGATAAGATATTGAAGAAGTTCAATATGGATCAGTCTAAGAAGGGGTTCTTGCCTGTATTACAAGGTGTGAAATTGAGCTCAGCTCAATGTCCGACCACGGCAGAAGATATAGAAGAGATGAGTGTCATCCCCTATGCCTCAGCCATAGGTTCTATTATGTATGCCATGCTGTGTACCAGACCTGATGTAAACCTTGCCGTAAGTTTGGTAGGAAGGTACCAAAGTAATCCCGGCAATGAACACTGGACAGCGGTCAAGAATATCCTGAAGTACCTGAAAAGGACTAAGGAAATGTTTCTCGTCTATGAGGTGACGAAGAGCTCGTCATAAAGGGTTACGTCGACGCTAGCTTCGACACAGATCTGGATGAATCTAAGTCACAAACCGGATACGTGTATATTTTGAATGGTGGGGCAGTAAGCTGGTGCAGTTGCAAGCAGAGCGTCGTGGCGGGATCTACATGTGAAGCGGAGTACATGGCAGCCTCGGAGGCAGCACATGAAGCAATTTGGGTGAAGGAGTTCATCACCGACCTAGGAGTCATACCCAATGCGTCGGGGCCAATCAAACTCTTCTGTGACAACACTGGAGCTATTGCACTTGCAAAGGAGCCCAGGTTTCACAAGAAGACAAGGCACATCAAGCGTCACTTCAACTCCATTCATGAAAATGTTCAAGATGGAGACATAGATATTTGTAAAGTACATACGGACCTGAATGTAGCAGATCCATTGACTAAACATCTCCCTAGAGCAAAACATGATCAACACCAGAATTCCATGGGTGTTCGATTCATCACAATGTAACTAGATTATTGACTCTAGTGCAAGTGGGAGACTGTTGGAAATATGCCCTAGAGGCAATAATAAAAGCATTATTATTATATTTCCTTGTTCATGATAATTGTCTTTATTCATGCTATAATTGTGTTATCCGGAAATCGTAATACATGTGTGAATAATAGACACCAACATGTCCCTAGTAAGCCTCTAGTTGACTAGCTCGTTGATCAACAGATAGTCATGGTTTCCTTACTATGGACATTGGATGTCATTGATAGCGAGATCACATCATTAGGAGAATGTGTGATGGACAAGACCCAATCCTAAACATAGCACAAGATCGTATAGTTCGTTTGCTAGAGTTTTCCAATGTCAAGTATCTTTTCCTTAGACCATGAGATTGTGTAACTCCCGGATACCGTAGGAGTGCTTTGGGTGTACCAAACGTCACAACGTAACTGGGTGACTATAAAGGTATACTACGGGTATCTCCGAAAGTGTCTGTTGGGTTGACACGGATCAAGACTGGGATTTGTCACTCCGTATGACGGAGAGGTATCACTGGGCCCACTCGGTAATGCATCATCATAATGAGCTCAAAGTGACCAAGTGTCTGGTCACGGGATCATGCATTACGGTACGAGTAAAGTGACTTGCCAGTAACGAGATTGAACGAGGTATATATTGGGATACCGACGATCGGATCTCGGGCAAGTAACATACCGATTGACAAAGGGAATTGTATACGGGGTTGCTTGAATCCTCGACGTCGTGGTTCATCCGATGAGATCATCGAGGAGCATGTGGGAGCCAACATGGGTATCCAGATCCCGCTGTTGGTTATTGACCGGAGAGCGATCTCGGTCATGTCTACATGTCTCCCGAACCCGTAGGGTCTACACACTTAAGGTTCGGTGACGCTAGGGTTATAGGGATATGTATATGCAGTAACCCGAATGTTGTTCGGAGTCCCGGATGAGATCCCGGACGTCACGAGGAGTTCCGGAATGGTCCGGAGGTAAAGAATTATATATAGGAAGTGCTATTTCGGGCATCGGGACAAGTTTCGGGGTCACCGGTATTGTACCGGGACCACCGGAAGGGTCCCGGGGGGTCCACCGGGTGGGGCCACCTGTCCCGGGGGGCCACATGGGCTGTAGGGGGTGCGCCTTGGCCTACATGGGCCAAGGGCACCAGCCCCAAGAGGCCCATGCGCCTAGGGTTTCAAGGAGGGAAGAGTCCCAAAGGGGGAAGGCACCCCTAGGTGCCTTGGGGAGGAGGGATTCCTCCCCTTGGCCGCACCCCCCTAGGAGATTAGATCTCCTAGGGCCGGCGCCCCCCTTGGCCCTCCTATATATAGTGGGGAGATGGAGGACTTCTGACCTTGATCTTTGGTGCCTCCCTCTCCCTCTCCAACACCTCCTCCTCCTCCATAGTGCTTGGCGAAGCCCTGCCGGAGTACTGTAGCTCCATCAACACCACGCCGTCGTGCTGCTGCTGGAGCCATATCCCTCAACCTCTCCTTCCCCCTTGCTGGATCAAGAATAAGGAGACGTTACGCTGACCGTACGTGTGTTGAACGCGGAGGTGCCGTCCGTTCGGCGCTAGGATCTCCGGTGATTTGGATCACGTCGAGTACGCCTTCCTCATCCCCGTTCTTTGAACGCTTCCGCTCGTGATCTACAAAGGTATGTAGATGCAATCCAATCATTCGTTGCTAGATGAACTCCTAGAGGGATCTTGGTGAAACCGTAGGAATTTTTTTGTTTTCTGCAACGTTCCCCAACAGCATGTACTTTAGCAAACCAGCAAAACATCATTTGCTTACCCATGTTGTAATTAACATGCTACTTATGCATCTCATTTCATAAGCAGCTTACAGTTTCTCTACTGCTTGCAAAGTTTGCCATCAATGGAGTGCCATGCGAAGCCCCATCAAACAAACAATAGATATTATCGATTAATGAGTTAGATTTGAAATTGTACCACCAGTGTAACGCCCCGGATGTAACATTCCATAATTGTAACTCCAACTCTTGCCATTTCCGGCTATGTGATATGATATTTCATTCGTGGTTGGGTTTTGTATTTCATTTTGCATTTTATTCATGTCATGCATTTCATCTCATGTCATCATGTGGATCTCATTTGCATTCATGTTCGTATCATGCATCCGGTCATTTTCCCCATTGTCTGTTTCGCAATCTGACAATCCCACATGCACCCGTTGCACCCCTCAAACCTCGTTTAGTGAGCGGGATAAAAACATTCTCGGAATGGGTCAAGATCTGCCGAGTGGCCTTGGTACATCATCGGTAGGCCGCCTGTCAAATTTCGTTCCATTTGGAGGTCGTTTGATGCCCCAACGGGTAACCGTAAAAGCCCCTCTCTCTTTGTAGACCAGCACCCTTCCAAAACAGCCCACTAGCCCATCTAAACCCCCTCCATGCTCTCCTTCATTGGATCACGATCGTGTCGGTGAAAACCGCACCTCATTTGGACTCTCCTAGCCCCTACCTATAAAAAGGACCCTTCCCCTCATAATCCGGATCAAAACCCTAGTCCACCCTCTCCCGCCGCCACCGGACGTGTCCGTGATGGCCGCACACACCCGCCGCCGCCGCCACGTGTCCCGCACCGCCTCCCAACGCCGCCGGCCCACGAGCCCGAAGTAGGCCCGCCGAGCCCATCGCCGCCGCCCGCGCCTCCCGCGCCAAACCATAGCGCCGCCCACCGCCGCCTGCCTCCCGCGCCACCGCGCCGCCCTGCCGTCGCCGTGCCGCTGCATCTCCCCTCGCCGCTCGTCTCCGACGCCCGCGCCCGAGTCCTCTGGCGGCCGCCCCTCGTTGCCCGCACCCGCTCCGCCCAAGATCCAGCCGAGGTGCGACCGGGTCCGCCCTCCCTCGCTGGAGCGCCGCCTCTACGACCTCGCCGGCAACCTCCCTCATCTCTGGCCGCCGTTCTCCTCCAAGTCCGACGACAACTCTGGCCACCTCAAAATCCATGCCCGGAAACCCTAGATCCGGAGCTGACGAATTCGTCTAAGTCCCGAAATTTCCATATTACGTGCCCACGTTCATCATGGCATATCTCCATGTCCGTAGCTCCGATTTGCGCATGTGATGTTGTCTTGTTGCTACCAGTAGATCCATGCACATTTTGAGGTAGTTCAGTAAGAGTGTTTTGAAGATATGGCATTGCTCTATCCATTCATGCCTCTGGTTGTAATTATGGTGTACTCTAGCTTGTCATTATCATGCTCTACTTTTGCTAAATATTGTTGCTGGCAGATTGTTAACATGAAGTTCATTTTTGCCATGTGTGTTGCTAGTGATACATGCACCCTATGAACTCTCTCTTGCCATGCTTAGCTTCATAAATGTGTCTACTTACTGTTGGTTACCTTGTGATGCCATGAAATGCTTTGTGGTGAGTGGCATGAGCTTGCAAAGTTGCCATCATGAATTTGTTTCTGCCATGCTCTGTTTTTCTACCAACTCTGAAACTGATCATATCACTTGCCATGTTTGCATTGATGCTATCATCTTGTCTATGCATCTTTGGCTAAAGTTCAGTAAGGGAGATTTGTTCTTGCCTTTAGTACTAGCATGACATGCCTTTGTTTACCATGATATGTTCCTGTAACATGTTGTTTGATAACTCTAAACATTGCTACCTGATGCTGATTATGCACTGCTCAAGATTTTCACCAAGTCTGTAACCTGATTGTCATTTGCATTTTTGCCATCCTATTTTAGGCTTGTTCTAGTGAGTTCTAGCAGGAGCTCAGTGTTCATGATTTGTAGAGCTTTACCTGTACTTCACTGCCATGTGCTTTGTTGCTATGTTGAAGTGTTGTAGCATAGTTTCTTGTTGCATCTTAAGTGCTATGATGCTGTTAAGCGCAGATTTGCATCATTCTTGTTTTGCTTGCCATTTGCAAACCGTGCATCCGTTTCCGGTGATCCTTACATCGATTTCGACTGAAATCACTCACTCTTTCCAGCGGCACACTTGGTTTGCCAAGTTGATGCCTTGATCATCCTTTCCCTTTCGGAGTACACATATGCATTGCACATCATACCTTGCAGTCCATGCCATGTCTTGCATCATGTTGCTTGTGCATTGCACCGTGATTGATTGTTGTTCCATTGCTTGTGTTCTTGCTTTGGATAGATCCGGGAGACGAGTTTGTGAACGAGGAACCTGTTGAGTATGCTAACGAGGAGCAAGCTTTCGACAACTCTGAGAACTTTGCAGGCAAGATGACCATTACCCTTGATATCACTTCTATCTTTGCTTGCTAGTTGTTCGTTCTATTGCTATGTCGCGTTACCTACCACTGGTTTATCATGCCTCCCATATTGCCATGTCAAGCCTCTAACCCACCTTCCTAGCAAACCGTTGTTTGGCTAATTTACCGCTTTTGCTCAGCCCCTCTTATAGCGTTGCTAGTTGCAGGTGCCTTGCAAGTTGTTCCATGTTGGAACATGGATATGTTGGGATATCACAATATCTCTTATTTTAATTAATGCATCTTTATACTTGGAAAAGGGTGGAAGGCTTGGCCTTTTGCTCGGTGTTTTGTTCCACTCTTGCCGTCCTAGTTTCCGTCATACCGGTGTTATGTTTCTTGATTTTGCGTTCCTTACGTGGTTGGGGTTATGGGACCCCCTTGACAGTTTGCTTTGAATAAAACTCCTCCAACAAGGCCCAACCTTGGTTTTAACTTTTGCCTAATAACAACTAAAACTTTGCCTAGGGAATAATTAACCCGAGGATTATCTTTATTCAACCCCCCGGGCCAGTGTTCCTCTGAGTGCTGGTCCAACTTGGGCGATGTCCGGCACCCCCTGGGCAACCAGGGTCTCAGCTAACCCAACGTATGGTCCATCTGGTGTGCCATGAGAACGAGATACGTGCGACTCCTATCGGGACTTGTCGGCACATCGGGCGGTCTTGCTGGTCTTGTTTTACCATTGCCGAAATGTCTTGTAACCGGGATTCTGAGACTGATCGGGTCTTTTCGGGAGAAGGAATGTCCTTCGTTGATCGTGAGAGGTTGTGATGGGCTAAGTTGGGACACCCCTATAGGGTATAAACTTTCGAGAGCCGTGCCCGCGGTTATGTGGCAGATGGGAATTTGTTAATATCCGGTTGCAGAGAACTTGACACTTGACTTAATTAAAATGAATCAACCGTGTGTGTAGCCGTGATTGTCTCTTTTCGGCGGGGTTCGGGAAGTGAACACAGTTAGGGTTATGTTTGAACGTAAGTAGCTCAAAAGATCATTTCTTGGTCACTTCTAGCTTCATGTTCGTTGCGTAGTTTCTCATCTTACTCTTGTATATGTTAGCCACCATATTTGCTTAGTGCTTGATGCAGCTCCACCTCATTACCACATCCTACCCATAAGATTAAATAGTCTTGATCTCGTGGGTTTTGAGATTGCTGAGTCCTCGTGACTCACAGATACTACCAAAACAGTTGCAGGTGCCGATGATGCCAGTGCAGGTGATGCTACCGAACTCAAGTGGGAGTTTGACAAGGACCTCGGTCGTTACTATGTTTTGTTTCCTGATGATCAGTAGTGGATCCTAGTTGGGACGATCGGGGATCTAGCATTTGGGGTTATCTTCTTTTCATTTGGCTTTGTCCATAGTCGGACTATGTGTGTACTCTGAATGATGTATGAATTATTTGATCATTGTGTGACGTGGCAATTGTAAGCCAACTCTTTTATCCCTTTCTTGTTCATTACATGGGATTGTGTGAAGATGACCCTTCTTGCGACAAAACCAACATGCGGTTATGCCTCTAAGTCGTGCCTCGACATGTGGGAGATATAGCCGCATCTTGGGCGTTACAAGTTGGTAATCAGAGTCATCCCCGACTTAGGAGCCCCCTGCTTGATTGAATTGCTGACGTTGTTGAGTCTAGAACAAAAATGTTTTGAGTCTTAGGATTATATATATCGGAGAGTAGGATTCTTTTTACTCCTCAGTCCCTTCGTCGCTCTGGTGAGGTCCGCTGACGTAGATGTTTTGACTTTCCTCTCCTCAAATTTCACTAATCTTGGGATCATTTCGATATTCTTGTGACGAGAACATTGTTCTTCGTGCCTCCTGACATTTAGGGGTTGTGGAAGTGCCCTGGGGAGTTGAGCTCCTAGGTGTTGTCGTCACAATTTTATCGTTGCAGTTCTGGAATACCTGAGTTCGCCGACATCGAAAATCTCTTTTATGCAGTTAGTGGTGAGATAACCTCGACGCCACCCAGTACTGGGGAGGGAGTTCGGGAGTATTGCCACAGCTCGTATAACGGATGCTTTTCGAAGGTTGAGGTACATGATTTCCAGAGTTTTCTTGGTTATGTGTTGACGAATGGATACATTTAGAGTGTAGGGCTTATTAGTTGTGTGATATATATTGTGCCTCCCTGTATCGTCAACATCATATTGCATAACCAAAATGTTTCGGGAGTTTATAGGTGGGAATTCAAATAGCTCGTAGTATTTCTTCCCGCAGATATTTGGTTTGTGATTGGGTGATCCTTACCACTTATTTGTTCCAGTCGTACCTTGTTGTTTCATTCATCAACCTTTATCTAAGCGGCTTCCCACCTTAATGGTCGTGTAATGTTAACTTTGGAATTCATTCATTCAATCTCTGTTTGAATGTTTATTGTGAAGACTATATGTTGCAATTTTCTATCCGTTGATTCAGCTTGTCTATCTCTCTATCTTGGTTCTAACGGATGCCACCCTCTTCAGGATGGCTCATCCAACGCGTCTGAATCCGGACCGCAATGATGGGAGTCAGGCGAACCCTCCAACTCCGCCTCCGGAGGCATGGCAAGCTGTCATGGCAGCCACCAACGCCAACACCCAGATGCTTTTGCAACTCTTGCAAGAGCGCAACCAAGGCCAAGGCAACCAAGGAAATCAAGGTCAAGGGCAGTTCAACAATCAGCCTCAGTTTGCTACCCTCAACTAGTTCCTTCCAAATCAGCCAAAGTTTCAGCAACTGTGCTGAGGCCACAGACACCGATGATTGGCTCGTGGACAAGCATATTGAATGTAGCAATGTCAGGCCTGAGGACCACGTCAAGTTTGCTTCGTTTCAGCTCAAGGACCAAGCTGCTGCTTGGTATCAACAATACAAAGATTCTAGAGGAGGTCGAGTGATTACCTGGGATGACTTCTGTCGAGACTTTAAAGCTCATCACATTCCAACAAGTGTTGCTGAGAGCAAGCGCGAGGAATTCCGCAATCTCAACCAAGGAAGCATGTCTGTGTACCAATACAACATCCAGTTTCAGAAACTTGCTCGCTTTGCAAGGCAGGATGTTCTTGATGAAAAGAGCATGATCTATCACTTCAGGGGTGGCCTCAGAGAAGATCTGCAGTTAGCCCTCGTTCTTGTTAAGCCTACTAAGTTCGATCAATTCTATAACATGACCCTCAAGCAAGAAGATGCTCAGCTTAAGTGTGAGGCATCAAAGAAGAGAATCAGGGATGCAGTCCAGTCTTCTTCTTCCTCACAAGTGGCAGCTAAGCAACATAAGTTCTCGCTTCCTCCTCCTCCTTTTCGTCAGCCCTACCAGCAGAAGAACAAAGGTGGCCATGGATCTTCAACCCACCCAACCCAGGCTATCAGAACAAGTCTCAGACTAAAGCTCCAAGGTCAAGTGCTCCTCCTTCTTATCACCATCCGCTCTCAGAGGTGACTTGCAACAAGTGTCAGCAGAAAGGTCACTATGCAAACAAGTGCTTCAACCAAGGCGCCTTCCGCCTCCTCCTCCCGTGAGGTCTTCAAGCAATGCAGTGGTTAAGCATAATCCCAAGTCTTCAAGGGTGAACTTGACGAATTCAGTTCAAGCAGAGGATTCTTTAGAAGTGATCATGGGTAATCTCCAACTTAATGATATTCCCGCAAAAGTTTTATTTGATACTGGTGCATCGCATTGTTTCATCTCAAGACCTTTTGCATCAAAGCATGAGTTGGTTTTTCAAGATTTTCCTACACCGTTATCTGTTGTTTCTCCGGGTAAATTCATGAACGAAAGCTCGGTTGTTCGGGATGTCTCTATCAAGATGGGCAACTATAAATTTCTGGCTTCTCCAATTGTTCTTGGTGACTCTGATATTGATCTAATTCTCGGCATGGACTAGCTTTCTAAGCACAAGGCTCAACTTGATTGTGCTGCCAGGGAAATTAAATTGACACACTCTTCTGAGGATGTGATCATCTATGCCGCTCATGACGAAACCATTCGGTTGTTCTCTCTCAATGAGAAGGGCGAGTTAGATGCAATTTCTCAGATTCCAGTTGTTTGTGAGTACCAAGATGTCTTTCTAGAAGAGCTTCTGGGTATGCTTCCTCACCGGCCAGTTGAGTTCATTATCGATCTTGAGCCTGGTACTAAACCTGTTTGCAAGAGTCCATACACGCTTGGACCAAAGGAGCTAAAGGAATTGAAGAAATAGATCGATGGACAAGAGCATTTGGGTTTGATTAGACCGAGTTCATCTCCGTGGGGTTGTGGTGTTCTTTTTGTCCAGAAGAAGGATGGCACGGACCGACTTTGCGTCGATTACTGTCCATTGAACAAGAAGACAATCAAGAACAAGTACCCACTTCCCAACATCAATGAGCTATTCGAGCAACTTAAAGGTGCAAAGGTGTTTTCCAAGCTTGACCTATGTATGTGTTATCATCAGATTCGCATTCGGGAATAAGATATCCCTAAGACAGCATTCAGAACAAGCTTTGGGTCTTACGAATATACTGTCATGTCTTTCGGCCTTGTCAATGCTCCTCCAACATTCTCTCGCATGATGAACTTCATCTTGAACCCCTACACAAATGAATTCGTCCTGGTTTACCTTGATGATATCTTGGTCTTCTCCAAGAATAAGAAGGATCATGCCAAGCATTTGTGATTGGTGCTCGACAAACTCAGAGAGTATCAATTCTACGCGAAGTTTTCCAAATGTGAGTTTTGGCTTGATGAAGTTCTTTACCTTGGTCACATCATCTCCGCCAAGGGAATTGCTGTTAATCTGGAGAAGGTTTCTACAATTGTGAATTGGGAGCCTCCTCAGAATGTCAAGCGGCTCCGCAGTTTCCTTGGGCTTGCAAGCTATTGCCGAAGATTCGTTGATAATTTCTCAAAGATTGCAAAGACTCTTTCCAACCTCCTCCAGAAGCATGTCAAGGATGTCTGGACTTATGAGTGTGATGTTGCTTTCAACACTCTCAAAGAGAAGCTTGTCTCAGCTCCTGTCTTAACTCCTCCTGATGAATCCAAGCCTTTCGAAGTTTTCTGCGATGCCTGTTTGCAAGGTCTCGGTGCCGTGTTAATGCAAGAGAGGAAAGTTGTGGCTATGCCTCTTGTCAGTTGAAGCCCAACGAAAGGAACAACGCCACTCACGATCTTGAGTTGACGGCAGTTGTCCATGCATTAATAACATGGAGATATCTCTTGTTGGGAAGGCAAGTGGACATTTTCACTGATCACAAGAGCCTCAGGTATATCTTTACTCAACCCAACCTCAACCTCAGGCAAACTCGTTGGGTCGAAATAATTCAAGAGTATAATCCAAGTATTGAATATACTCCAGGCAAGGCCAATGTGATTGCAGATGCTTTGAGTAGAAAGGCTTATTGCAACAGCTTAATTCTCAAGCCATTCCAACCGGATCTTTGTGAAGCTTTCCGCAAGCTCAATCTCCAAGTTGTTCCTCAAGGTTTTCTTGCCAACCTTCAAGTTACTCCTACTTTGGAAGATCAAATTCGTGAGGCACAACTCCTTGATACCATGGTGAAGAGGGTGAAACACGGTATTGCCAAGGGCTTACCCAAATACAAGTGCTATCACATTGATGACAAGGACACTTTATTCTTCGAGGACCAGATTGTAGTTCCTAAAGGTGATCTAAGGAAGGTCATAATGAACTAAGCACACAATTCTCTTCTGTCCATTCATCCAGGCAGTTCGGAGATATACCATGACCTCAAGCACTCGTACTGGTGGACTCGAATGAAGCGAGAGATTGCTCAATTCGTGAATGAATGTGATGTCTGTTGAAGGGCGAAAGCAGAACACCAATGACCAGCTGGTCTCCTCCAACCTCTTGCTATTCTAGAATGGAAGTTTGATCATAGCGAAATGGACTTCGTTAATGGATTTCCTAAGTCCAAGCATGGGAATGATGCTGTCTTTGTTGTCATTGACAAGCTTACAAAAGTGTCTCATTTTCTTCCAATCAAAGAATCTACCACAACAGCTCAGTTGGTAGAGCTATACACCTCCAGAATTGTCTCGTTGCACGGTATTCCTCAATTGATCTCTTCAGGCCGTGGAAGCATTTTCACTTCTAAGTTCTGGGACTCCTTCCACAAGGCCATGGGCACCAACATTCGCTTCAGCACATCTTTCCATCCTCAAACAAGTGGCCAAGTCGAGCAAGTCAACCAAATCCATGAAGACATTCTCAGGGCTTGTGTCATCTCTTTCGATATGAAGTGGGAAGATTGTCTCCCATATGCCGAGTTCTCCTACAACAACAGATTTCAAGCAAGTTCGGGCAAGGCCCCATTTGAAATTCTATATGGCAGAAAGTGCCGTACTCCTCTCAATTGGTCAGAGACTGGTGAACGCCAACTTCTTGGCAATGACTTGATCACAGAAGCTGAAGAAATGTGTAAAGTCATCCGTGAAAATCTCAAAGCCGCGCAATCGCGCCAGAAGAGTTACTATGATAGCAAGCACCGTGACTTGGCTTTAGAGATCGGAGACCATGTCTACCTCCGTGTCTCTCCAATGAAAGGCACTCGACGCTTCGGTATCAAAGGGAAGCTTGCCCCGAGATACGTGGGTCCTTACAAGATCATTGGCAAAAGAGGCGACCTCGCCTATCAACTCGAGCTTCCGTCCAACTTCGCAAATGTGCATGATGTGTTTCACGTGTCACAGCTTGGCAAGTGCTTCAAGACGCCTAAGCGCACTATCAACTTCGAAGAGATTGATCTCAAAAAAGATTTGTCTTATCATGAGCATCATGTTGCCATTCTTGAAGAAATCGAGCGCAAAACTCGCAACAAGTCTATCAAATTCCTAAAAGTTAAGTGGTCGCACCATTCCGACCGTGAAGCCACCTGGGAGCGCTGATAATCCACAAGTATAGGGGATCGCAACAGTTTTCGGGGGTAGAGTATTCAACCCAAATTTATTGATTCGACACAAGGGGAGCCACAGAATATTCTCAAGTATTACCAGCTGAGTTGTCAATTCAACCACACCTGGATGACTTAATATCTGCAGCAAGGTATTTAGTACCAAAGTAATATGATAATAATGGTAACGGTAGCAAAGTAATATTTTTGGGTTTTGTAGTAATTGTAACAGTAGCAATGGAAAAGTAAATAAGCAAAGAACAATATATGAAAAGGTCGTAGGCATTGGATCGGTGATGGAGAATTATGTCGGATGCGATCGATCATGTAACAGTCATAACATAGGGTGACACAGAACTAGCTCCAGTTCATCAATGTAATGTAGGCATGTATTCCGAATATAGTCATACGTGCTTATGGAAAAGAACTTGCATGACATCTTTTGTCCTACCCTCCCGTGGCAGCAGGGTCCTATTGGAAACTAAGGGATATTAAGGCCTCCTTTTAATAGAGTACCGGACCAAAGCATTAACACGTAGTGAATACATGAACTCCTCAAACTACAGTCATCACCGGTAAGTATGCCGATTATTGTCACTTCGGGGTTAACGGATCATAACACATAATAGGTGACTATAGACTTGCAAGATAGGATCAAGAACTCTCATATATTGATGAAAAGATAATATGTTCAGATCTGAAATCATGGCACTCGGGCCCTAGCATTAAGCATAGCAAAGTCATAGCAACATCAATCTCAGAACATAGTGGATACTAGGGATCGAACCAACTCGATTACATGATAAATCTCATCCAACCCATCACCGTCCAGCGAGCCTACGATGGAATTACTCATGCACGGCAGTGAGCATCATGAAATTGGTGATGGAGGAAGGTTGATGATGATGATGGCGACCGATTCCCCTCTCCGGAGCCCCGAACGGACTCCAGATCAGCCCTCCTGAGAGAGTTTAGGGCTTGGCGGCAGCTCCGTATTATAAAACACGATGAATCCTTCTCTCTGATTTTTTTCTCCCCGAAAGTGAATATATGGAGTCAAGGTTGAGGTCGGTGGAGCGTCAGGGGGCCCACGAGGCAGGGGGCGCGCCCCCCACCCTCGTGGACAGGGTGTGGGCCCCCTGACGTGGATCTTTTTGCCAATATTTTTTATATATTCCAGAAATAATCTCCGTTGATTTTCAGGTCATTCCAAGAACTTTTATTTTTGCACGAAAATAACACCATGGCAATTCTGCTGAAAACAATGTCAGTCCGGGATAGTTCCATTCAAATCATGCAAGTTAGAGTCCAAAACAAGGGCAAAAATGTTTGGAAAAGTAGATACGACGGAGACGTATCAACTCCCCCAAGCTTAAACCCTTGCTTGTCCTCAAGCAATTCAGTTGATAAACTGAAAGTGATAAAGAAAAACTTTCACAAACTCTGTTTGCTCTTGTTGTTGTAAATATGTAAAGCCAGCATTCAAGTTTTTAGCAAATATTATGAACTAACCATATTCACAATAATATTTAGGTCTCATGTTTACTCATATCAATGGCATAATCAACTAGCGCGCAATAATAATAAATCTCGGATGACAACACTTTCTCAAAACAATCATGATATGATATAAGAAGATGGTATCTCGCTAGCCCTTTCTGAGACCGCAAAACATAAATGCAGAGCACCTTTAAAGATCAAGGAATGACTAGACATTGTAATTCATGGTAAAAGAGATCCAGTCAAGTCATACTCAATGTAAACTAACAGTAATGGATGCAAATGACAGCGGTGCTCTCCAACTGGTGCTTTTTAATAAGAGGATGATGACTCAACATAAAAGTAAATGGATAGGCCCTTCACAGAGGGAAGCAGGGATTGCTGGAAATGTTCCCTAGAGGCAATAATAAATTGGTTATTATTATATTTCCTTGTTCATGATAATCGTTTATTATCCATGCTAGAATTGTATTGATAGGAAACTCAGATACATGTGTGGATACATAGACAACAACATGTCCCTAGTAAGCCTCTAGTTGACTAGCTCGTTGATCAATAGATGGTTACGGTTTCCTGACCATGGACATTGGATGTCGTTGATAACGGGATCACATCATTAGGAGAATGATGTGATGGACAAGACCCAATCCTAAGCCTAGCACAAAGATCGTGTAGTTCGTATGCTAAAGCTTTTCTAATGTCAAGTGTCATTTCCTTAGACCATGAGATTGTGCAACTCCCGGATACCGTAGGAGTGCTTTGGGTGTGCCAAACGTCACAACGTAACTGGGTGGCTATAAAGGTACACTACAGGTATCTTCGAAAGTGTCTGTTGGGTTGGCACGAATCGAGACTGGGATTTGTCACTCCGTGTAAACGGAGAGGTATCTCTGGGCCCACTCGGTAGGACATCATCATAATGTGCACAATGTGATCAAGGAGTTGATCACGGGATGATGTGTTACGGAACGAGTAAAGAGACTTGCCGGTAACGAGATTGAACAAGGTATCGGGATACCGACGATCGAATCTCGGGCAAGTATCGTACCGCTAGACAAAGGGAATTGTATATGGGATTGATTAAGTCCTTGACATCGTGGTTCATCCGATGAGATCATCATGGAGCATGTGGGATCCAACATGGGTATCCAGATCCCGCTGTTGGTTATTGACCGGATAGTTGTCTCGGCCATGTCTGCATGACTCCCGAACCCGTAGGGTCTACACACTTAAGGTTTGCTGACGCTAGGGTTATAGGGAAAGTATGTACGCGGTTACCGAATGTTGTTCGGAGTCCCGGATGAGATCCCGGACATCACGAGGAGTTCCGGAATGGTCCAGAGGTAAAGATTGATATATAGGAAGTATGGTTTTGGCCACCGGAAGTGTTCCGGGCATCTCCGGTAGTGTACCGGGACCACCGGAGGGGTCCGGGGGTCCACCAGGTGGGGCCACCAGCCCCGGAGGCCTACATGGGCCAATAGTGGGAAGGGACAAGCCCCTAGGTGGGCTGGGGCACCTCCCACCAAGGCCCAAGGCGCCACCAAGAGGGGGAGGGGGCAAACCCTAGGGCAGATGGGCCCTAAGGCCCACCCCAGGTGTGCCTCCCCCTCTCCCCCTTGTGGCCGCCACCCTAGATGGGATCTAGGGCTGCCGCACCCCTTGGGGTGGGAACCCTAGGTGGGGGCGCAGCCCTCCCTCTCCCCCTATATATAGTAGAGGCAAAGGGGCAGCCCAACACACGATTCAATCTCCCTGTTGGCGCAGCCCTACCCCTCTCCCTCCTCGTCTCTCGTAGTGCTTGGCGAAGCCCTGCTAGAGTCCCGCGCTCCTCCACCACCACCACACCGTCGTGCTGCTGCTGGATGGAGTCTTCCCCAACCTATCCTTCTCCCCTTGCTGGATCAAGGCGTAGGAGACGTCACCGGGCTGTACGTGTGTTGAACGCGGAGGTGCCGTCCGTTCGGCACTAGGATCATCAGTGATTTGGATCACGACGAGTACGACTCCATCAGCCCCGTTCACTTGAATGCTTCCGCTTAGCGATCTACAAGGGTATGTAGATGCACTCTCCTTCCCCTCGTTGCTAGATTACTCCATACATTGATCTTGGTGATGCGTAGAAAATTTTAAATTCTGCTACGATCCCCAACAGTGGCATCATGAGCTAGGTCTATGCGTAGTTTCTATGCACGAGTAGAACACAAAGCAGTTGTGGGCATTGATTTTGTCAATTTACTTGCCGTTACTAGTCTTATCTTCATTCGGCGGCATCGTGGGATGAAGCGGCCCGGACCAACCTTACACGTACGCTTATGTGAGACCGGTTCCACCGACTGACATGCACTAGTTGCATAAGGTGGCTGACGGGCGTTTGTCTCTCCCACTTTAGGCGGATCGGATTCGATGAAAAGGGTCCTTATGAAGGGTAAATAGAAATTGGCATATCACGTTGTGGTTTTTGCGTAGGTAAGAAACGTTCTTGCTAGAAACCTATAGCAGCCACGTAAAAACTTGCAACAAACAATTAGAGGACGTCTAACTTGTTTTTGCAGCATATGCCTTGTGATGTGATATGGCCAAAAGGATGTGATGAATGATATATGTGATGTATGAGATTGATCATGTTCTTGTAATAGGAATCACGACTTGCATGTCGATGAGTATGACAACCGGCAGGAGCCATAGGAGTTGTCTTAATTTATTTATGACCTGCGTGTCAACATAAACGTCATGTAATTACTTTACCTTATTGCTAAAGCGTTAGCCATAGTAGTAGAAGTAATAGATGACGAGACAACTTCAAGAAGACACGATGATGGAGATCATGGTGTCATGCCGGTGACAACGATGATCATGGAGCCCTGAAGATGGAGATCAAAAGGAGCAAAATGATATTGGCCATATCATGTCACTATTTGATTGCATGTGATGTTTATCATGTTTTACATCTTATTTGCTTAGAACGACGGTAGCTTAAATAAGATGATCCCTCACTAAAATTTCAAGAAAGGTGTTCCCCCTAACTGTGCACCGTTGCGAAGGTTCGTTGTTTCGAAGCACCACGTGATGATCGGGTGTGATAGATTCTAACGTTCGAATACAACGGGTGTAAGCCAGATTTACACAGCAAAAACACTTAGGTTGACTTGACAAGCCTAGCATGTACAGACATGGCCTCGGAACACGGAAGACCGAAAGGTCGAGCATGAGTCATATAGAAGATACGATTAACATGAAGATGTTCACCGATGTTGACTAGTCCGTCTCACGTGATGATCGGACACGGCCTAGTTGACTCGGATCATGTTTCACTTAGATGACTAGAGGGATGTCTATCTGAGTGGGAGTTCATTAAATAATTGGATTAGATGAGCTCAGTTATCATGAACATAGTCTAAATTGTCTTTGCAAATATGTTGTAGATAAATAGCTCACGTTGTAGCTCCCTGTTTCAATACGTTCCTAGAGAAAGATTAAGTTGAAAGATATTGTAAGCATTGATGCGGACTAGGTCCGTAGTCCGAGGAGTGTCCTCACTGCTACACAGAAGGCTTACGTCTTTGATGCACCGCTCGATGTGCAAACCCCTACAACATCGTCTGTAGATGTTGTGAACACCTGACAGACACATCCTGATGACTACTTGATAGTTTAGTGCACCATACTTTACGGCTTAGAATCAGGATTCCAATGATGTTTTGAATGCCATAGAACATATGAGATGTTCCAAGAGCTGAAATTGAGATTTCAGGCTCATGCCCGTGTTGAGAGGTATGAGACCTCTGACAAGTTCTTTTGCCAACAAGATGGAGAAGAATAGCTCAACTAGTGAGCATGTGCTCAGAATGTCTGGGTGCTACAATCACTTAAAGCAGTGGGAGTTAAACTTCCAGATAAGATAGTGATTGATAGAGTTCTCTAGCCACTATCACTAAGCTACTAGATCCTCGTGATGAACCATGGCATGCAAGGGATGGAGTTGATCTCGGAGCTGTTCGCGGTGCTTAAGACCGCAGAAGGTAGAAATCAAAGAAGGAGCATCAAGTGTTGATGGTTTAACAAGACCACTGGTTTCAAGAAGGGCAAGGGCTAGAAGGGAAACTTCATGGATGGCAAACCAGTTGCCGCTCCAGTGAAGGAACCCAAGGTTGAACCCAAACCCAAGACTGAGTGCTTCTATAGTAAGGGGAACGGTCACTGGTAGCGGAATTACCCCAAATGCATGGTAGATAAGAAGGCTGGCAACTTCAACAAAGTATATACGTGTTATTAATGTGTACCTCACTAGTACTCCTGGTAGCACCTGGGTATTGGATACCGGTTCAGTTGCTATTATTGGTGACTTGAAGCAAAAGCTACGGACTAAACGGAGACTGGCTGAGGGCGAGGTGACGATGTGTGTTGGAAGTGTTTCCAAAGTTGATGAGATCACCATCGCACGCTCCATCTGCCTTCGAGATTAGTATTGAACCTAGATAAATGTTATCAGGTGTCTGCGTTGAGCATGAATATGATTAGATCATGTTCATTGCAATACTGTCATTCATTTAAGTTAGAGAATAATGGTGATTCTGTTTACATGAATGATAGCTTTCATGGTCATGCACCCTATGTGAATGGTTCATTGAATCTCGGTCATGGTGATACACATGTTCACGCCAAAAGATGTAGAGTTATAATGATAGTACCACTTTCTTGTGGCACTGTCGCTTAGGTCATATTGGCGTAAGATGCATGAAGAAACTCCATATCGATGGATGTTTGGAGTCACTTGATTTTGAATCGCTTGACACATGCGAGCCATGCCTCATGGGCAGGATGACTAAGACCCCGTTTTCAGGTACAATGAAATGGGCAAGTGACTTGTTGGAAATCATACATGCAGATGTGTGTGATCCAATGAGAATTGGAGCGTGCGGTGGATATCGCTATTTTCTCATCTTCACTGACGATTTGAGTAGATATAGGTACATTTACTTAATGAAGCACAAGTCTGAAACGTTTGAAAAGTTCAAGCGATTTCAGAGTGAAGTTAAGAATCATCATAACAATAAGATCATGTTCCTACAATCTGATCAAAAGGGGATTTTCTGAGTTATGAGTTTGGCAATCACTTAAGACATTGTGAATTGTTTCATAGTTGAAGCCACCTGGAACACCACAAGGTAATGGTGTGTCCGGACGTCGTAATCGAACCCTATGAGATATGGTGCGATCTATGATGTCTCTTACCAATCTACCGTTTTCATTTTGAGGTTATGCGTTAGAGACAGCTGCATTCACTTTAGATAGGACACCATCTAAGTCCGTTGAGACGACGTCATATGAACATTGGTTTGGCAAGAAACCAAAGTTGTTGTTTCTTAATGTTTTGGGATGCGATGCTTAGGGCTTCAGCCGAAGAAGCTCGAACCCAAAGCGGACAAACACATCTTCATAGGATACCCAAGGGTGACAGTTGGGTATACCTTCTATCTCAGATCCGAGGGCAAATTGTTTGTCACTAAGAACGGGTCCTTTCTCGAGAAGGAGTTTCTCTCGAAAGAATTGAGTGGGAGGAAGATAGAACTTGATGAGGTTGTCGAACCTTTACTTCAACCAGAGAGTGACTCAACACAGAAATATGTTTTCTGTGGCGCCTACGTCTGTTGAATAGGAAGTTAATGATAGTGATCATGAAGCTTCAGATCAAGTTGCTATCGAACCTCGTAGGTCGACAAGGACATGTACTACTCCTAAGTGGTATGGTAATCCTGTCTTAGATATCATGTTGTTAGACAACAATGAACCTACGATCTATGGAGAAGCGATGGTGGGCCCGTATTCCGACAAATGGTTAGAAGCCATGAAATCCGAGATAGGATCCATATATCAGAACAAAGTATGGACTTTGGTGGACTTGCCCGATGATCGGCAAGCCATTGAGATAAATGGGTCTTTAAGAAGAAGACGGACGTGGGCGGTAATGTTACCGTCTATGAAGCTCGACTTGTGGGAAAGAGTCTTTTCACAATTTCAAGGAGTTGACTACGATGAGAATTTCTCACCCGTAGCGATGCTTAAGTCTGTCAGAATCATGTTAGCATTAGCTGTATTTTTTGATTATGAAATCTTACAGATGGATGTCAAAACAAGTTTTCTTACCAGTTTTCGTAAGAAAAGTTGTATGTGATACAATAAAAGGTTTTGACAATCCTAAGAATGCTAAAAGGTATGCTAGCTCCAGCAATCCTTCTATGGACTAGAGCAGGCATCTCGGAATCGGAATATATGTTTTGATGGAGTGATCAAAGCTTTTAGGTTTATACAATGTTTGCTAGAAACTTGTATTTACAAGAAAGTGAGTGGGAGCACTACAACATTTCTAATAAGTATATGTGGATGACATATTGTTGATCTGAAATAATGTAGAATTTCTGTAAAGCATAAACAGTTTGTTTGAAGAGTGATTTTCAAAGAAGACCTGGATAAAGCTGCTTACATATTGGGCATCAAGATCTATAGAGATATATCAAGACGCCTGATGATACTTTCAAAGAACACACACCTTGACATGTTTTTGAAGGATTTCAAAATAGATCAGTCAAAGAAGGGGTTCTTACCTGAGTTGTAAGGTGTGAAGTTGAGTAAGACTCAAAGATTGACCATGGCAGAAGAAAGAGGAAGGACGAAGGTCGTCCCCTATGATCTTGTCATAGGCTATATACGGTATGCCATGCCGAGTACCACACCTGATGTGTGCCTTGCCACATGTCTGGCAAGAGGGTACAAAGGTGATCTAGGAGTAGATCACCAGATAGCGGTCAAAATTGTCCTTAGAGGAATAAGGAAATGTTTCTCGGTTATGGAGGTGATAAAGAGTTTGACATAAAGAGTTATGTCGATGCAAGCTTGACACCTATCCGGATAGCTCTGAGTAGAGATACCGGATACGTATAATGGAGCAATAATTTGGAATAGATCCAAGTGGAACGTGGTAGCACCATCTACGATATAAAGTTTTGCGAAATACATAGGGATCTAAATATGGCAAGACCCGTTGACTACAACCTCTCTCACAAGCATAACATGATCAAACCTAGAACTCTTTGAGTGTTTATCACATAGTGATGTGAACTAGATCATTGAGTCTAGTAGACTCTTGGATGTTGGTCACATGGCGGTGTGACCTGTGAGTGTTAATCACATGGCGATGTGAACTAGATTATTGACTCTAGTGCAAGTGGGAGACTGTTGGGAATATGCCCTAGAGGCAATAATAAATTGGTTATTATTATATTTCCTTGTTCATGATAATCATTTATTATCCATGCTAGAATTGTATTGATAGGAAACTCAGATACATGTGTGGATACATAGACAACAACATGTCCCTAGTAAGCCTCTAGTTGACTAGCTCGTTGATCAATAGATGGTTACAGTTTCCTGACCATGGACATTGGATGTCGTTGATAACGGGATCACATCATTAGGAGAATGATGTGATGGACAAGACCCAATCCTAAGCCTAGCACAAAGATCGTGTAGTTCGTATGCTAAAGCTTTTCTAATGTCAAGTGTCATTTCCTTAGACCATGAGATTGTGCAACTCCCGGATACCGTAGGAGTGCTTTGGGTGTGCCAAACATCACAACGTAACTGGGTGGCTATAAAGGTACACTACAGGTATCTCCGAAAGTGTCTGTTGGGTTGGCACGAATCGAGACTGGGATTTGTCACTCCGTGTAAACGGAGAGGTATCTCTGGGCCCACTCGGTAGGACATCATCATAATGTGCACAATGTGATCAAGGAGTTGATCACGGGATGATGTGTTACGGAACGAGTAAAGAGACTTGCCGGTAACGAGATTGAACAAGATATCGGGATACCGACGATCGAATCTCAGGCAAGTATCGTACCGCTAGACAAAGGGAATTGTATACGGGATTGATTAAGTCCTTGACATCGTGGTTCATCCGATGAGATCATCGTGGAGCATGTGGGAGCCAACATGGGTATCCAGATCCCGCTGTTGGTTATTGACCAGAGAGTTGTCTCGGCCATGTCTGCATGACTCCCGAACCCGTAGGGTCTACACACTTAAGGTTCGATGACGCTAGGGTTATAGGGAAAGTATGTACGTGGTTACCGAATGTTGTTCGGAGTCCCGGATGAGATCCCGGACGTCACGAGGAGTTATGGAATGGTCGGAGGTAAATATTGATATATAGGAAGTATGGTTTTGGCCACCGGAAGTGTTCCGGGCATCACCGGTAGTGTACCGGGACCACCGGAGGGGTCCGGGGGTCCACCAGGTGGGGCCACCAGCCCCGGAGGCCTACATGGGCCAATAGTGGGAAGGGACTAGCCCCTAGGTGGGCTGGGGCGCCTCCCACCAAGGCCCAAGGCGCCTCCAAGAGGGGAAGGGGGCAAACCCTAGGGCAGATGGGCCCTAAGGCCCATCCCAGGTGCGCCTCCCCCTCTCCCCCTTGTGGCCGCCACCCTAGATGGGATCTAGGGCTGCTGCACCCCTTGGGGTGGGAACCCTAGGTGGGGGCACAACCCTCCCTCTCCCCCTATATATAGTGGAGGCAAAGGGGCAGCCCAACACACGATTCAATCTCCCTGTTGGCGCAGCCCTACCCCTCTCCCTCCTCGTCTCTCGTAGTGCTTGGCGAAGCCCTGTTGGAGTCCCGCGCTCCTCCACCACCACCACGCCGTCGTGCTGCTGCTGGATGGAGTCTTCCCCAACCTCTCCTTCTCCCCTTGCTAGATCAAGGTGTAGGAGACGTCACTGGGCTGTACGTGTGTTGAACACGGAGGTGCCGTCCGTTCGGCACTAGGATCATCGGTGATTTGGATCAAGACGAGTACGCCTCCATCAACCCCGTTCACTTGAACGCTTCCGCTTAGCGATCTACAAGGGTATGTAGATGAAGTCTCCTTCCCCTCGTTGCCAGATTACTCCATAGATTGATCTTGGTGATGCGTAGAAAATTTTAAATTCTGCTACGATCCCCAACAGGGATTTTTAGAGGTGCCAGAGCTCGGTTTTGAAATAGATATGAATAATATTTTGAGCGGCATACTTTCATTGTCAACATAAAAACCGAGAGATCTCGATATCTTCCATGCTACACACATTATAGGCGGTTCCCAAACAGAATGGTAAAGTTTATACCCCCCCTCCACCAACAAGCATCAATCCATGGCTTGCTCGAAACAACGAGCGCCTCCAAGTAACAAGAGTCCCTGGGGAGTTTTGTTTGCAGTTATTTTGATTTGATTTGCATAAAGCATGGGACTACGCATCCCTGGTGACCAGCCATTTTCTCGTGAGTGAGGAGCGGAGTCCACTCCTCTTGAGAATAACCTGCCTAGCATGGAAGATACAGACAACCCTAGTTGATACATAAGCTATTCAAGCATACAAAACATAATGTTTATTTGAAGGTTTAGAGTTTGGCACATACAAATTTACTTGGAACGGCAGGTAGACACCGTATATAGGTAGGTATGGTGGACTCATATGGAATAACTTTGGGGTTTATGGGATTGGATGCACAATTAGTATTCCCTCTTAGTACAAGTGAAGGCTAGAAAAAGACTGGGAAGCGACCAGCTAGAGAGCGACAACAGTCACGAACATGCATTAGAATTAATCGACACCGAATGCAAGCATGAGTAGGATATAACGCACCATGAACATAAATATCTTAGAGGCTATGTTGATTTTGTTTCAACTACATGCGTGAACATGTGCCAAGTCAAGCCACTCGAATCGTTCAAAGGAGGATATCACCCTATCATACCACATCACGACCATTTTAATAGCATATTGGCATGCAAGGTAAACCATTATAAGCTCCTAGCTAATTAAGCATGGCATAAGCAACTACAATCTCTAATTGTCATTGCAAATATGTTTCTTTCATAATAGGCTGAATCAGGAACGATGAACTAATCATATCTAAAAAAACAAGAGAGGTCGAGTTCATACCAGCTTTTCTCATCTCAATAAGTTCATCATATAATCTCATTATTGCCTTTCACTTGCACGATCGAATAGTGTGGATAATAATAATAGTGCATGTGCATTGGACTAAGCTGGAATCTGCAAGCATTCAATTCAAGAGAGAAGACACGGTAATATGGGCTCTTTGTTAGATCAACAATAATACATATAAGAGCCACTCAACATTTTCATTATGGTCTTCTCCTCTCGACCCCCAAAGAACAAGAAAAGAAATAGAACTATTTACACGGGAAAGCTCCCAACAAGCAAAAGAAGAACGAGAAATCTTTTTGAGTTTTCCTTTTTAATTAGTACTACTACTACAGGCATGGAAAGTAAAATAGCTAAAAGCTACAACTAATTTTTTTTGTTTTTCTTAAGGTTTATCAAACACATAAGAAGAAAGCGAGAAAATGAAAATAAACTAGCATGGATGATACAGTGAAAAAGTATGAGCACCGACAACTAGCATGAGTGTGTGAACAGGAATGTAATGTCGGTGAGAGATACGTACCCCCTGTAACGCCCTCGATGCGGCTATATCTCCTACATGTCGAAGCACGACTTAGAGGCATAACCGCATTGAAAGCAATGTCGCAAGTAAGGTAATCTTCACAACAACCCATGTAAATAGATAATAGGGGAAAAGGTACATAGTTGGCTTACACTCGCCATGTCACACAAGTACATAAATAACATTACAATCATCCAATACACTCATGGTCCGACTACGACACCAAAATAAAAGATCAACCCCAACATGCGACATGGTCCCGATCGCCCCAACTGGGCACCACTACTGATCATCAGGGAACGACACATAGTAATGGCGTGACTCTTCGTCGAACTCCCACTTGAGCTCAAGCGCATCATCTGGAAGGGAATCATCAGGCCCTGCATCTGGTTTGGAAGTAATCTGTGAGTCACGGGGACTCAGCAATCTCGCACCCTCGCGATCAAGACTATTTAAGCTTATAGGTAAGGCAAGGTAATATGTGGAGCTGCAGCAAGTGACTAGCATATATGGTGGCTAACCTGTTCGCAAAAGAGAGCGAGAAGAGAAGGCAAAGCACGAACGAAGAACTAAAGAACAACCTACGGCAAACATTACTCCAACACCATGTTCACTTCCCGGACTCCGCCGAGAAGAGACCATCACGGTAACACACGCAGTTGATTCATTTTAATTAAGTTAAGGTTCAAGTTATCTACAATCAGACATTAACAAATTCCCATCTGTCCATAACCGCGGGCACGGCTTTCGAAAGTTCAAATCCCTGCAGGGGAGTCCCAACTTAGCCCATCACAAGCTCTCACGGTCAACGAAGGATATACCTTCTCCCGAGACATTCCGATCAGACTCGGTATCCCGGTTCTACAAGACAACTTCGACAATGGTAAAACAAGTCCAACAACACCGCCCAAATGTGCCGACAAATCCCGATAGGAGCTGCACATATCTCGTTCTCAGGGCACACTTAGATGAGACATCCTACGAGTAAAACCAACCCTCAAGTTGCCCCGAGGTGGCCCCGCAGTCTGCTCGGTCAGACCAACACTCAGAGGAGCACTGGCCCAGGGGGGTTTAAATAAGATGACCCTCGGGCTCTGGAAACCCAAGGGAAAAAGAGGCTAGGTGGCAAATGGTAAAACCAAGGTTGGGCATTGCTGGAGGAGTTTTATTCAAGGAAAATTGTCAAGGGGTTCCCATTATCATCCAACCGCGTAAGGAACGCAAAATCCGGGAACATAACACCGATATGACGGAAACTAGGGCGGCAAGAGTGGAACAAAACACTAGGCAAAAGGCCGAGCCTTCCACCCTTTACCAAGTATATAGATGCATTAAGATAACAAGATAATATAGTGATATCCCAACAATAAACAATGTTCCAACAAGGAACGATCTCCAATCTTCACCTGCAACTAGCAACGCTATAAGAGGGGCTGAGCAAAGCGGTAACATAGCCAATCAACGGTTTGCTAGGACATGGTGGGTTAGAGGTTTGACATGGCAATTTGGGAGGCATGATAAGCATGTGGTAGGCATCATAACGTAGGCATAGCAAAAGAGCGAGCATCTAGCAAGCAAAGATAGAAGTGATTTCGAGGGTATGATCATCTTGCCTGCAAAGTTGTCAGAGTTGACTTGATCCTTGTAAGCAAACTCAACGGGCTCCTCATTAGCGAACTCATCTCCCGGCTCTACCCAAACAAGACAAACAAGCAAAAGGAACACAATCAACCACATGCAAAAGCTCGAACAACATGATGCAAACATGGTATGCTATGCGGGATGCGGTATGTGATGCATATGGAAGATTCGACAAGGAATGATTGAACCTGGCCTCAACTTGGAAATCCAAGAGTGCCACTAGAAAGGTCAGGTGATTTCGGTTGAAATCGATATAAAGATCACCGGAATCGGATGCACGGTTTGGAAATGGCAAGCAAAACAAATATGGCAACAGTCTGCGATAAACAGCAAGTAGCCATCTAAATGCATCAAAATAATTATGCTACAGCACTCAAACATGGCAACAATATACATGGCAGGGATCCACTCATGATGCTTGACAAAAGATGGACACTGAGCTACGGCCAATTCATCCATTAACAGGTTCAAACAAGCATGGCAAAAGTGCAAATGGTAAACAGGTTTCAGACTTAGTGAAATTAACACAAGTCTGGAATTTAACATTAGGTAGCACACTTTGGAGGATGAAAACTATATGCTACATGAACTTAACATGGTAAAGTAAGGCATGACATGGAGCTACTCAAAGCACTTAAAAAAAGTCCCTTACTGACCTTGAGCCAAAAGGGATCAGAAAATACAATTGCAAGCATGTGAACATGACAAAAACATAATAAGATTACAGACTTTGTGAAAAACTGGAGCATGCAAATATGTTAACGAGTAGGCATGTTCACGAGCTCAATGCACTCACTACAGAGCAAGGCATGAAAAAATAAGCATACACCCATCAATAATACATATCATAGAAGCTAGACATGGCAAGAACAACAACATAGCATGCACGGATCAACAACAACATCCTCGGCAAAATCGCTAACAAGTCAACAATCTGCCAGGATTCACGAAATAGCAAAAGTAGAGCTCGATTGACTCAAGCTAGGGTGCTCCATAATTGCAAACAAAGACATGTATGGATAGAGCACCACAATATTAACAAATCATCCTTACTGGTCATTCTCAAAAGAGGCACGGATCACTAGGGAACAACATGAACATATGGCATATTGATAAAATCAGATCAAGGACTTAGAGAAATTCTAAGTCCCTGAAATCAGCATTAACGAATGCACTACTTTGCAAGCTTGTTCTAGTCACCACACATGTCACAAAATACATGGTAAGCACCTCTGAAAAGATGGCATGGCATATAACAAAACTCATGTAGAGCTCAGGAGCATATCATGCACACATTAATCATGGCAAAAAAGACAAATAGCTATTTGGTGCAGCAGATCTGACAAATATCTCAAATAGCTCTCTTCCAACAGCATTTCAGGCATCAAGATAAGCTCAAATGAAAATGATGCAATGATATGAAATGATGTACTCTCTGAGACGAACATTTTGATATGCTACACGCGCAAAACGGAGCTACGGATGCGGAGTTACGACATGATGAAGTTGCAAGAAAAATTAGGGTTAGGAGGGAAAAAGTCAACCGAATCAGATCTGGATCCGGATCGGCACTGTAGCGGCGCGGACTTCGAGGATGGTCGGTGCCGGAGTTCGAGGTCGCCGGAGTGGAAGAGACGGCCGGAGTCGTCGGACTTGGACCGGCCGGAGACGCGGGGAGGCTCGCAGGAGCTCTTAGGCGGCGAGGCGGAGCAGGGCGCAGCGTGGGTGCGGGCGGTGGTCGCCGGAGCTTGCGAGCCCGGTGATGGCGCGCGGCGGCTCCGGGCGGTCGGCGTGACCTGGGTGAGGAGGCGGGGAGGCGGCGCTGACTCGCGGCGGCTGATGAAGCTATGTACCTAGGGTAGGGTCATGGACCTGTCCTAACCGCCCTACCCAAGGACATCTCTAGGAGAAATCACCTTCCAATCGACTTGGAGGTATTCCACTCGACAGACTCGAAGACACTCGACCAAGAAGCGACCACTCGACCAAGACCCAACCACTCGACGGTCAGGAGACCTAAAGTCACTCGGCACGCTAACGGTCGATCATTAAGTAGCTTTTATGGTCATCATAGCACTTTATTAGGGGCGTTACCAGTAACCCCCGACCTTAATGTATTTGAAATCCTGCATAACTGAGGGCCGGAGGGGTCTGGCAAACTCTATATAAGCCACCCCCCTCCTCAGTGTAAAGGGTTCGCACCCCTGTAATTCATACACACATAATCCAGTCGACCGCCTCCGGGCTCCGAGACGTAGGGCTATTACTTCCTCCGAGAAGGGCCTGAACTCGTAAACCTCGTGTGCTTACAACTTCTCCATAGCTAAGATCTTGCCTCTCCATACCTATCCCCCTACATTACTGTCAGGCTTAGAACCACGACAGTTGGCGCCCACCATGGGGCAGGTGTTTTAGTGATTTGTTGGAGACAGTTGCGATCTTTTCCGATCCAAATCGTCATGGTTTCTGGTGGAGTTTTGGTGGAGGGCAGCGAGATCCGTCTCGGCGCGCTCACGTTCATCGCCGACGACTCCACTTGGCTTCAGGAGGCTCCGCTCGACGTGGACGCACTCCCTGTCCGCGGGGCGACGCACTTTCGCGCTTGTGTCCGCGGCGTCCTCTTGCGGCAACCGTCGACCAACTATCAGTCGGCTCCTGTGCTGTCCTCCCTCCCCGTTTCCCGCTGGCGCAAGAGCTCCGGTCGGTCGAGACTTCAGCGATGGGTGAGACACGCGGTGGCACGCCAGTCGGCCACCCCTCAAGTCACGGCGATCGAGCCCGACGAATCCCTCTACGGCCTGTTCGACCTGTCGACTGGCTCCGCAGAGACCGCATCCGAGTGCGACAGCAGCAGTGATCCGGCGGCGGAAGTTCTGATGGTCGGCGGACCACCCAGTCCTCCCGGTTTTCCCCGCACCGATGGAGGCACCGGTGGAGGCGACCCGTTGCATCCCCATGAGGAATATCTCCCCGAGCCTCTCACGTCGCTGCAGAGAGAGGAACTGCATCGCCGGAACATGGATGCACTGCACACTCCTATCGTTGGAGAAACCCCCGAGGCTCGTGCCTTGGAGGACGTGCGCCTGGCAAACTTGGCCGAGCGCACTCGACTGGAGAACCTCCGGCGAGAACTCGACGAGCGCGCGCGACAGTGGGTTCTAGAATCCAGTCGACGTCAGCTCTTTCCGCCCCCGCAGGTATACCGAACTCCGATTCAGAATTTAGCAGCAGCAGCCCATATAGCAGAGTCGATTCAGCCTTCCCAGTCGGAGGCTGGCAGAGGCTTGCTGCAGATCAGAGCGTTACTCCGGGCAGCAGGAGACCAGAATTCCGCTGTTTCTCAGTCGCGGAACATGATTCATAGCAGATCCGTTGCTGCAGACACAGTCCAGTCGGCTCATAGCCCAAGATCGCCCCCGAGGCGTGAGGGATGTGGGGACCGACGTAATCAGTACGGGAACCGTGAGCAATATGATCACCGATTCGATCGTGATGATCGACGTCGAGTGCCCACCCCTCCCTCGAGGAGCGGGTCGTATGCGCCTCGATGGCAAGATGACATGCGCCCTCATAGTGTTGGGCCAAGGATTCCAGTCGACCCCAGGGAACCAGGCTTTGATGCGAGATCCATTCTCGTTCAAGGTTTGGTCGACAGGAACAGAGCTCACCGAGAAGGTCACGACAGAGATGCACCTACCAGCGGCAGAGTACACGTTTCGGGGCCAGAGTGCTTTAGCAGAGCCATCAGGGCCGCTGTGATTCCTCCCAACTTCAGGTTGGCGACTGGAGTCAGTAAGTTCACTGGTGAGTCCAAACCCGATACTTGGCTTAAAGACTACCGAGTGGCTGTCAAGATTGGCGGCGGCAATGATGAAGTGGCCATGAAGCATCTGCCTCTCATGTTGGAGGGCTCGGCCAGAGCGTGGCTGAATCAGTTAGCACCCAGCAGCATTTACACTTGGGAAGATCTCGCCCGAGTGTTTGTCACCACATTTGAAGGAACATGCAAATGACCGGCAGGGCTGACGGAACTACGGTCTTGCGTGCAGAAGCCGAATGAAACTTTGAGGGACTACATCCAGAGGTGGATCACGTTGCATCACACAGTTGACAATGTGCCCGACCACCAAGCAGTTTGTGCCTTCAAAGAAGGCGTTAAGTACAGAGAACTGAATCTGAAGTTCGGTCGAACCGGAGATATGACTTTGAATCGGATGATGGAGATTGCCACCAAGTATGCTAATGGTGAAGATGAGGATCGACTCAGGAGTGGCAAGCTCAAGCCAATTGCTCAAGAAGCCGGAGGAAATTCCAATCGGAAACAGAAGCGGAAAGCCGAGCCAGCTGCTGCTGGGGAAGCCTTGGCTGTGACTCAAGGAAAATTTAAGGGGAAACCCAAAGGAACTTGGAACCCCAAGAAAGTTAAAGACCAGGACGGAAATGATGTGTTGGATTTGCCGTGTCACATCCACACAAAGAACAATGAAGAGGGTAATTTCATTTACCCAAAACATACCACTCGACAGTGTCGACTCTTGATCCAGCAGTTCCAGGGCAAGCAGCCCAAAGATAAGGAAAAGGTGTCGGACAAAGTTGAGGACAAGGAGGATAGTGATGATGGATACCCCCAGGTCAATTCCACCTTGATGATTTTTGCTGATGTTGGAAGCAAAAGTCAACTGAAATTTATCAACCGAGAGGTGAATATAGTTGCTCCGGCGACACCCAATTATCTGAAGTGGTCTCAGACTACCATAACATTCGACTGGTCCGATCACCCAACGCACATTGCCACCCCTGGGAGGCAAGCTTTGGTGGTCGACCCAGTTGTTGAAGGCACTCGACTGACCAAAGTCTTGATGGATGGGGGTAGTGGTTTGAACATACTATATGCTGAGACATTGAAAGGGATGGGCATTCCGATGTCCAGACTCAGTACCAGCAACATGAGTTTCCATGGAGTCATTCCTGGAAAGAAGGCTGAATCACTCGGCCAAATAGCTCTTGATGTGGTTTTCGGTGATTCCAAGAATTACCACAAAGAAAAGTTGATGTTTGAAGTTGTAGACTTCCAGAGTGCCTATCACGCTATTTTGGGCAGGCCGACTTATGCACGCTTCATGGCCCGACCATGTTATGTGTATCTCAAATTAAAGATGCCTGGCCCCAAAGGTGTGATCACTATTACGGGCAATCGGAAGAAAGCGGAAGAATGTTTTCAGAAAGGTTCAAAGATCACTGATGCTCAGATGGCAGTGGTGGAGCTGCAGGAATACCAGAAGACTACAGACCCGAGTGATTTGTTGCGAGCCAAGAAGCCCGCTACAGAATCAGCTTTTTAGTCGTCTGGCGAAAGAAGACAGCTCACATCCACCCGACCGACCCCAACGCTGCTCCAACTCATATCTCAACAACACTCGACTCCAAATAGGAAGAAGCGCTCATCCAGTTCCTCCGTGAGAACTGGGACATTTTCGCATGGAAGCCTTCTGACATGCCGGGTGTTCCCAGGGAGCTGGCTGAGCACCGCCTAAGAGTCGACTCAAAAGTAAAACCTGTCAAGGAACATCTCCGACGGTCCGCCGTCTAGAAGAGAAAGGCTATTGGCGAGGAGGTGGCTCGGCTCTTAGCAGCGGAGTTCATCCGAGAAATCTACCACTCCGAGTGGCTCGCCAACATTGTCATGGTCCCCAAGAAGGACAAGTCACTTCGCATGTGCATTGACTTTAAACATATCAATCGGGCCTGCCCGAAAGATCATTTTCCTCTCCCCCGCATAGATCAGATAGTCGACTCGACTGCGGGATGTGAGCGACTGTCTTTTTTAGACGCCTATTCCGGGTACCATCAGATCCGTCTATATGGACCTGACGAGATCAAGACAGCTTTCATCACTCCATTCGGGTGCTTCTGTTATGTTACCATGCCGTTCGGCCTCAAGAATGCCGGAGCCACATTCATGAGGAAGATTCAGAAGTGTTTACTCACTCAAATAAGTCGGAATGTGGAAGCATACATGGATGATATTATGGTCAAGTCACGGAAGGGTTCTGACCTGCTGACTGACCTTGCTGAAACCTTTGCCAACCTCAGGAGGTATGATATAAAGCTTAATCCATCAAAGTGTACATTCGGAGTTCCTGGCGGAAAATTACTCGGTTTTCTCGTTTCCGAACGGGGAATCAACGCCAATCCAGAAAAAGTTGGTACTATACTCCGAATGAAAAGCCCTGTGCGAGTGCACGACGTCCAGAAGCTTACTGGTTGCTTGGCCGCTTTAAGTCGATTCATATCTCGTCTCGGTGAAAAGGCATTGCCTCTTTACCGATTGATGAAGAAGTCCGACAAGTTCGAGTGGACTCGCGAAGCTGATGCAGCGTTTGCAGAGCTCAAAGCTCTACTCTCCACCCAGCCGGTGCTTGCTGCCCCAATCAGCAAGGAGCCTTTGCTGCTTTACATTGCAGCCACGGGACAAGTCGTCAGTATAGTACTTACGGTCGAGCGGGAAGAAGAAGGGAAAACCTTTAAAGTTCAGCGCCCAGTATATTACATTTCTGAAGTTTTGAACCCGTCGAAGCAAAGATATCCTCACTATCAGAAGCTTGTATATGGGATTTATATGACCACAAAGAAAGTTGCTCACTACTTCTCATTCCGTTACAGTCGTCAGCAACGCTCCATTATCAGAGATCCTGCATAACAGAGATGCAACTGGTCGAGTGGCAAAATGGGCGATTGAACTCCTTCCTCTAGATATCAAGTTTGAGGCAAAGAAGGCTATCAAGTCCCAGGCAATAGCAGATTTCGTCGCCGAGTGGATTGAACAGCAACTGCCGACTCAGGTTCACTTGGAGCATTGGACCATGATCTTCGACGGTTCCAAAATGCTTAATGGTTCCGGTGCCGGGGTGGTGTTGGTCTCCCCTCGAGGAGATAAGCTCAGATATGTTCTTCAAATCCACTTTGATTCCTCCAATAATGAGGCAGAATATGAAGCACTTTTATATGGGTTGCGCATGGCCATTTCACTCGGCGTCCGTCGCCTCATGGTCTATGGCGACTCAGATTTGGTGGTTAATCAGGTGATGAAGGAATGGGACGTCAGAAGTCCGGCCATGACTGGTTATTGCAATGCAGTGAGAAAGCTAGAGAAGAAATTCGAGGGGTTAGAGATTCATCACATACCCCGACTGAAAAATCAAGCGGCCGATGATTTGGTAAAAATAGGTTCCAAAAGAGAAGCCATTCCCAGCAATGTGTTTTTGGAACACATCCACACGCCGTCGGTCCAGGAGGATCCCTTCACTAAAGAGGCCCCGCAGCCAAAAAGTGCCACGGATCCGACTGAAGTTGAAGTTCCAGCTGTGGTTGACCTGATCATGGAAGTCTTGGTCATCACTCCCGACTGGACAATACCATACATCGCGTACATCATAAGGAAAGAACTCCCAAAGGACGAAGAAGAGGCTCGACAGATCGTCCGTCGATCCAAGGCCTTTACAGTCATAAAGGGATAGTTGTATAGAGAAAGCGCGACTGGAGTTAGTCAGAAGTGTATAACGCCAGAAGAAGGTCAGATGATCCTTGACGATATCCACTCGGGGACCTGTGGTCATCATGCGTCCTCTCGGACCATTGTGGCTAAAGCATACCGAGCGGGATTTTACTGGCCAAGGGCCAATGAAATGGCAAAAGAGATAGTCGACAAATGTGAAGGATGTCAGTATTACTCCAATATATCGCACAAGCCTGCGTCAGCTCTAAAAACCATTCCACTCGTCTGGCCCTTCGCTGTTTGGGGGTTGGACATGGTTGGACCACTGAGAACGGGCAGGAGCGGCTTCACTCATGTGCTAGTAGTAGTCGACAAGTTCACCAAATGGATCGAAGCTAAGCCTATCAAGAATCTTGATGCTTGCACTGCTATCAGTTTCATCAGAGAGTTGATATTCAGATATGGAGTTCTGCACAAAATGTAACATCCCAAATTTTCAATTTGGAATGTTATACATTAGGTCTTCATGCATATCATATTTTATTTTGCTTTTGGTTTTGATCCTAGAAAATCCTAAGCAACTCAAGGACCCACGGAGAGAGTTGGGGATTTCGTTATTTACGTATTTGAGTTTTCTCAAATTATGTAAACAGGATCATTTGATTTTATTTATTTTATCATCAATTATTTCTATTACAAAAATATGAGAGCGAGAATAAAATGGCTTTCCCAAAATATAGAAATATTGAGGATTTAATAAAAAAATTAAATAAGATTTATTTCGGAGTTTTTCGGTATTTTATTTGAATTTAGGAAAAGTGCGCGTTTTTCAAAGTTGTAGTTTGGGCCCAGATAAATGTTCGCTTTATCGGGCTTGATTTTAGGAACCCGGCAAAATTTATTTCGCGAGTTTTCGAGTCCGTTTAGTATTTCTTTTTATTTTTCTTCCGAGCGGATTTAAAAAAAAAAACTGGAACCGACTCCGGGCCGTAACCGGCCAGGCAACCTCCGCCCGGGGCCTTTATATAGCGCCCGAACCGGCCCGAGAGAGAGAGAGGCCCGAATCCAGCTAACCCTAACCCTAGCTAAGCCGCCGCCGCCTCCCAGCCGCCTCCCAGCCGCCGCCGGAGCGCGCGCCTTTCGAGGTTCGCTGCCGCCTCGTTTTCCGTGCAGTTTTTTTTAAAAAAAAAGAAAAAGAAAAAAAATTCTGTTCATTGTTTGTCTTTTCGACGGATTTTTCCGCGGTTATTTTCTGATCGCGATTTCTGATCTGATTTTCGTTTTAGTATAACTTTTCGCTCGTTTATCGGAATCAGGCGATTCAAGCGCCTGGAGTTTCATCTCGAAACCCTCTTTCCGAATAATCAAGTTAAACAAGTTTTTGCTACTGTAAAATTTGCCCTAGATCCAGATTGCTAGAACGAAGTTGTTTTCTTTCGCCGTTTGATTTCTTTTGCTTCGTTCGATTTGATTCTTTTTGCCAACCAGGGTTCTTAAGTTGAACTTTCTGGTTAGATCTTTTATTTGAGTTTTACCTGTGCATTAGATGAGTACTTATTGTATGCTTGTTGTTTGTCTGTGATAGAATACCCAGAGTGCGCCGCCTGTTACGTTGAATCTCTAGGTTACGCGGATCATCAGCAAGGCAAGTAACACTTTGGTCATACCTTTTCTACAACCCAGTTTTATTGCATTAGATCAATCCTCACACATTGCATGATTAGGATCTAATTAAATTGTGGGATGGGAAGTAGATGAGGTAGTACCTATTACCTGTTTATCATCAAACCTTTGGGAGTTACTTCTACGTTTGCTCATTATGCCATGCTATGCTAGTAGACGTGGATTGGGTGAGTGATATCCATGATAGATGTGAGGTTGATAATTAAGGGTTTATCTAAGGTGGCAACCTAACACACATTTGGGTGGATTGAGGCACCTGGGGTTACCAGGACTTGCCTGTTTTCTTTGGACCGCCACCCAGGCTCAAAGGGATCATGAGATTTTTCAAACTAGAAACTTCCGTGTGCAGCCACAAGCCATTATGGGCTCTGGCATAGTTGACTAAGTTGTGCGAACTCTTACGGGTAGACTAGCAGATGTAGGGGGAAGTAGGTGTACCGGTCTACCCACATGTAATGTGCTAGCGCTTCTGAAAGACTATGTCTTGGTCATCCGTCTTCTCAAACATCCTGCAGTGCGAGAAACCAAACGGAGGCGATCGAGTCTTGTGGGGAAAAGTGCGCAAACCTCTGCAGAGTTTAATAAACTAATCATGGTTAGCCGTGTCCTCGGTTATGGACATCTTGAGTATCTAGTACTTGGATTATCATGTGAATCTCAACATGTTACTCTAAATTAATTTTGATGGGTTTTAATGATGTTACTTAATTGGGATTGAGGATGCTGTCAACCATTCTCAACGTTTAACAACCATCATGATAGTAATTAATTTTATTCCTTTGAAGTAGGGAAAAATTGGCTTTACGCCAAAACAGTAACCATAGAGCTTTCCACCAGCCAAATATGCATATAGTATAGCTGTTGCATTCCATTACTCTCTATGTGTTATCTTGCCAGCATATTCCATGTGCTGACCCGTTTTCGGGCTGCAACGTTAATGTTGCAGACTTTTCAGATGACGATTAAGGAGTTTTTAGGTCGTGGTTCTATACTCAGTGATGCCGATGGAGTTGATGGACTCACTTATCTTCCAAGCTTTCTGCTGTTATCGTTATTAGATGGCCTTAAGCCATATTTATTGTAATAAGTTCTCTTTTGAGACACTTGATGTAATAAGTGTGTGATTGCTACTCTGCTATAAATCCTCCGAGTACTGTGTGGTGTCAGCATTACTGATCCAGGGATGACACCGGAGCACAGAGATCAGACTGTTTGAGGTCTGGTCGCTACAGAGATGGTACCAGAGCACACGCTGACTGTAGGACATGACCACTAAGTTAAAGACCTAGATCACTCTCTTCTCTTCTGACTTCTCATCTTTTCTACTCTTTAGGATGGCGGATGCAAGGAACAAGTTCACACAACCGGATGAAGATACACCCTTCGGACGCCACTTGAAGGAAGTCACTAGATACCTAAGCATAGGAATACCAAGCTTCATG
Source organism: Triticum dicoccoides (assembly GCF_002162155.2). NCBI lineage: Eukaryota > Viridiplantae > Streptophyta > Magnoliopsida > Poales > Poaceae > Triticum > Triticum dicoccoides. The sequence continues at coordinate 630,122,767 of NC_041390.1, read as the reverse complement.
GGAACCTACAACGCCACTTTACCTGAAGAAGAGCGCTGGATGATACAAGTTCAAGTTCCAGGAAGGACGTTCATGCCAGTCACTGAGCCCATAGAGTTTTCTTTTGATGCACTAACTTGGAGTCTAGGGAAGAGCATGGTAGCTCACATCGTCATGGGACGCATTGGAGAAGTCTACCGCAAGGATCTCAAGGATACTATCTACCAGATTTGTGGCGTCGAGATGAACACTGGGAGATGATCAGCACCAGGAAAGATAGATCAATTGCAGCTTTTATTCAGGAGTTAAACCAGCACATTTGACGACAGGAGAATCAGATGTGCGCTGACATGATAGATCTGAAGAAGGCTAAGACTAGAATCAAGGAACTAGAGGAAGAACTCAAGGCTACACTCGAAGATTATGAAGAAGAAATTGAAGTATTGGTGGAGAAGAATGATGATCTGATCAAGAAGATTGGAATATTTATGGGAGGCCCGACACCAGTAGATGAAGATGAAGAACCCAAGGAGATTAGCCCGGAAGACTACATCATCATTGACGGCACCGACTCGGAACAAGATAGTAGTGATGATGACTATGTGGATGACGCAGGAGCAGATATCATGGAGTCTACAACCGTAGAATATTTCTAGTAGACCACCTCATCAGTAGTAGTAGTCCACCATGTAAATATAGTAGTCCGAGCACTTTTGCGATAGCTAGATCGATTGTATGTCCTTTGTTTGATTGATTGAAGTGAAATTGTGTGCTTTTGCCTTATGTGCATATGGGTAGTGTTTTCCCTTTAGACCCCCTCTATTCTTATATCTCATCTTTTGTAAACCCTCAGATGCCTCCGAGACGTGACCCCGGATTTGCTTTTCCGCCGGAGCTCACCCAGTAGATCCAGCAGCAGAACACCCTGATGCAGTTGCTAGTTCAAAATCGGAATCAAGGGAACAACAACAACAACCCACCACCACCACCACCTGTTGACCACTTAGCCCGTTTTCTTAGGCTGAATCCGCCGGTGTTTTCCAGTAGCACCGAGCCGATAGTAGCAGATGATTGGCTCCGCAGGATAGCTAGGGAGTTGACCACAGCAGGATGCACAGATGTGGAGAAGGTTAAGTTTGCTGCGCATCAGTTAGAAGGACCCGCAGCATCTTGGTGGGAGAATTTCACAGCCACCTTCCCAGTCGACACTGTCACATGGGACCAGTTTCAGCAGGCTTTTCGTACCGCCCATGTTTCAGCAGGAGCAATGGCCATGAAGAAGCGTGAGTTTCGTAACTTGCGCCAAGGAGGACGGACAGTTGGCCAGTATGTGGAGGAGTTTAGTAAGCTAGCACGTTATGCCCCAGATGACGTTGCTACAGATGCAGCTAAGCAGGAGAAATTCCTGGAAGGATTGAATGATGAGTTGAGTGTGCAGTTGATGGTAGCCACCTTCAACAACTACCAGGAGTTGGTAGATCGTGCTGTTATGATTGAAGGGAAGCAGCAGCAAATTGAGAACTGCAAGAGGAAGTATGGACAAGGAAAGTATAATTCAGGAGCTCAGCAGAAGCCTCGTTTTACCCCTAGGCCAGGAGGACATTTTCAGCATACCCATGGAGTAGGTAGCTCGCACAATCACAATGGCACCAAGAATGGTAATGGGGATGGAGGAAGCAATGGAAATAACCGCAGCACCCCATCAACCCCAGCCAAGAAGGACTTGAGCCACGTCACTTGCTATAAGTGTTCGAAGCCAGGACATTATGCAAATGACTGTCCTGAAGGACAAAACGGCAATGGAAGTTCTGGAAAGAAGCCGAACCCTTTCAACAGGGGACAGGTGAACCACGTTAATGTGGAGGAGGTTGAAGCTCAGCCCGATGCAGTAATAGGTAAGTTTTTGGTTAAGTCATTTACTACACTCGTTCTTTTTGATACTGGTGCATCACATTCATACATATCAAGGGGATTTGTGGAAAAGTATAGTTTGCCCACTAGGATTCTTAAAACACCTATGCTAGTAAGCTCACCAGGAGCGGAGTACATGGCCATACAAGGATGTTTTCAAGTGCCATTAAGTATAGGAAGGCATGTTTTGCCAACGGATTTAATTATTTTGGAATCCCAAGGTCTGGATGTGATTCTTGGTATGGATTGGCTGTCGATGTATGGAGGAAACATCGATTGCGCCAGTAAGACAATTTTGCTCACAACGCCAGAAGGAAGAAGGATCAAGTATGTATCCCGACATGCGCCAAACAGGACACAAGTAAATTCTTTATCAGGAGTTGTGCAGGAGGAAGTACCAGTGGTAAAGGATTTTCCTGATGTATTTCCCGAAGAGTTGCCAGGCATGCCACCGGATAGAGACATTGAGTTTTTGATTGAGCTTTTGCCAGGCACTGGGCCAATATCAAAGAGACCATATAGAATGCCAGCAAAAGATTTGGTGGAAATTAAGAAGCAGATTAAGGAGTTACTGGATAAGGGATATATTCGCCCAAGTTCTTCGCCTTGGGGATCACCAGTACTTCTAGTGGAGAAGAAGGATGGATCGTTAAGGATGGTTGTTGATTATCGAGGATTGAATGAAGTAACGATCAAGAACAAGTACCCACTACCAATGATCAACGATCTGTTTGATCGATTGCAAGGAGCTAAAGTGTTTTCCAAGATTGATTTGCGATCAGGATACCACCAGTTGAAGATTCGAGAACAGGATATACCTAAGACAGCTTTTACCACCAGGTATGGACTATATGAGTATACCGTTATGTCATTTGGACTGACTAACGCGCCTGCCTATTTTATGAACATGATGAACAAAGTGTTTATGGAGTTTTTGGATAATTTCGTCGTAGTGTTCATTGATGATATCCTGGTATATTCGAAGAATGAAGAGGAGCATAAGGAGCACTTGCGTTTGATACTTGGAAAGCTCAGAGAACACCAATTATATGCCAAGTACAGCAAATGTGAATTTTGGTTGAAGGAAGTAGGATTCCTCGGACATGTTATATCTGGAGAAGGTATAGCAGTAGATCCCGCTAAAGTTGAAACCGTGACCAAGTGGGAAGCACCAACAACAATTGGAGAGATCTGGAGTTTTCTTGGACTCGCAGGATACTACCGGAGATTTATTGAGAATTTCTCAAAGATCGCAAAGCCTATGACGGAGTTGCTAAAGAAGGATACTAAGTTCAAATGGACTGAGGAGTGTGAGGCTAGTTTCCAGGAGTTGAAGAAACGTTTGGTGACCTCACCAGTGTTGATTTTGCCAGATCAAACCAAGGATTATGAGGTGTATTGCGACGCTTCACGTCGAGGACTTGGAGCAGTGCTGATGCAGGATGGAAGAGTTGTTTCGTACGCTTCACGACAACTGAAGCCCCACGAATTGAATTATGCTATGCATGATTTGGAGTTAGCAGCCGTAGTGCATGCATTGAAGACATGGAGACATTTCCTCATCGGAAATCATTGTGAGGTGTACACGGATCATAAGAGTTTGAAGTACATTTTCACACAGAAGGAGTTGAATCTCAGACAAAGGAGATGGTTGGAGCTCATCAAGGATTATGATATGAAATTGCATCATCATCCCGGAAAAGCAAATGTAGTAGCTAATGCATTAAGCTGCAAGAGCCATGTCAATACGTTAATGACAGGAGAAATACCCAAGGAGTTAGCAGGAAATCTTCGTGAACTATGTATGGAAATAGTTCCGAGAGGTGTCGGTGTACTAGAGTAGGGGTACCCTAGTATCCCGAACTTGTGCACGGGCAGTCGCAGCATCCCACGGCAAGGTTTGTCGGGTGACCGTCAAGGTCCTCCGTGGTTCCTTTCGAGCCATTCAAGAACAAAGTATCCAAGCCAAGGCATTTCAAGACCCCGGTAAGAGGAGCTTGCCGGGAAGGCCAACCAAGGCACCTCAAGACCCCGGCAAGAGGAGCTTGCCGGGAAGGCCAACCAAGGCACTTCAAGGAACTTGCCGCGGCGCGCCACGCGTCCCGGCAAGGCCTGGCGAGCGACAAGCTCCCGGACGCGACAAGACAACGACCGCGGCAAGGCGCTTGCCGCGGCAAGCCACCACTCTGTGCCCGCGCTCCAGCACATCCACCAACGTGTCGCTCTGGGGCCCTTCCAGGCGTACGTGGCGAGAGGCTGTGCAGCCAGCGGCGCGCGGTGGCGAGCGGTGCTGACAAGATTGCCATCGTGGCGAGCGGTGGCGCCCCTGACAGTCCCTTTTACACTTTTAGGTGACGCAGACGGGCATTTAATGCCCTTGTCCCCTGCCGTTAGAGTTAGGTATGATACACTGTAACAGGTAGCTGTACCTACCGCAACACCTTTTCCATTCTTACCCTTGTCTATGTTGCCACCTGTCGGTGACCCCTTGAGCATATAAAAGGAGGCCCATGTGGAACGTAGAGGGGGGTTCGGAGAAACAGAACACTCACGCTCGGTCCCGTTAGCTGCTGGTATGTACTGTAGCACTCCGCGCTCCCGAGCAAGAACTCAATACAAACCACAAAGCAGGAGTAGGGTTTTACGCATCCGTGCGGCCCGAACCTGGGTAAATTGCTCGTGTGTTTCGCCTCGATCTACTCTTCGTGCGACCTCCGCCCCCGCCGAACCGAAAGGGACTCGGCCCGCCGGTCCCATAGGTGTTCGTGGATCAGTCCCCCGACATCTTTGGCGCGCTAGGTAGGGGGGCGTCGAGGTTGTGTGAACCAGATCCGGCGTTCATGCGAGCTAGATCTTCATCATCTTCATTGACATGCCGCCGAAGAAGAAGGCTTCGGAGGCGGCTGCTCCGTCCATGCCGAACCCACCACCGCCGGAGCAAACGGCTGATGGGGCAGACGTCGGCGGAAGAACGGGCGTTGACGAGTGAGCTCACGATGCTGCCAGGTCCAAGGACAAGGCTGCGCTGCCCATCGGCGGCGTAGCCGGCTCCCACAACGAACGGGCGCACTCCAAGACCTCGACGTCCGTACATGCACCGCGCCGACCTCAGGAGGCGCGGGATCGGCAGCGTCATGGTACTCACGGTACCATGCGTTTGCTGGACCAAGATCGAGCTGGTGGATCTTGGAGTGCTCAAGACCAGCATGCACGCCAACATGCTGGCACGAGCGAGGCACGGTCGCTTGGACGGGATACTGCTCCTTCTAACATAGTTAGAAGTCCGAGCATGTCCCACTCCTCGCACCGTTCGCCACCGCCACCCGCCACTGCAGCAGAAGCTTTGGCGCGAGCTCAACTGCTCCTGGACTACCCTCCAACGGCAGACAAGATCGATGACTGGAGGGCCACCATTCAGAGTCTCATCGGCTTCGCCAACGGCGACACCCAACGGCAGCCGAGCGCGTCGCAGCCGCGGCAAGTCAGCCAGGCACGAGCCGGTGGCGACAAGACCGGTGGGGGTGCAACCACTGTGCACTCTCCGCCCCGAAGGCCAAGATCGCCGACTCGCCGGATCCACCTCGACAGCGACTCCACCGCGTCATCAGATCCACGAGCTCGCCGCGATCAGCGCCAAGTTCTTCACGAACGACAGCAAGAAGACGCTCGTACTCGCATCGAGCGCCGAAGAGAAGCGCGACGTCAATCAGACCAGCGCGCTGGGCCCTCTGTCGACATGCATGCGCCAGGGGAACCAGGCGACTTGCCGTATGCGGTAGGTTGCCCTGCGTTTACTCGTGAGCTGCGGCAAGTCTAGTGGCCCAGCATGAAGAATTTCAAGCCAGACGTACCAGAGAAGTACGACGGCAAGTCGCATCCGTCGGAGTTCCTCAGCATCTACACCATCGTGGTGCATGCTGCTGGGGGACGGGACGACAAGATCCTTGCCAACTACTTCCCGCCGGTGCTCAAGCCCAATGTCAGGTCCTGGCTCATGCACTTGCCGGACAACTCCATATCCTCCTGGGCAGACCTATGCCATCAGTTTGTCGGCGCCTTTACAGGCGGCCACAAACCTCATGGCCAAGAGAGTGACCTTCATCTGCTCGCCCAGAAGGAAGGAGAGCCCCTGCACAAGTACATTTAGAGATTCAGCCGTGTACAGCACAACATCCCAGATGTCCACCCTGCCGCGGTCATCAACGCGTTCCATCAGAACGTGCGTAACCGCAGGATGCGGGAGGAGATGGCGATGTGCAAGATCAGAGACGCCAGTGAGCTGTATGCCCTGGCCGACAAGTGTGCACGTGCTGAGGAAGGGAGGAAACTCCCCGGGGAGAATGCAGGAGCAGGAGGATCTGACAGCGAGGATGCTGCCCCGGCAAGAAAAAACCGGCGGCGGAACAGGAAGAAGAAAGGCAAAGATGTGCTAGTCATTGAGCAGTCCGGCAACGATGCTGGCGCCCAGAAAGCCAAAGCTGGTAGCTCCGGCAAGGAGATTTCCGCATGCACCAACTGCCAGGCTGTGGCGGTCACCGACAAGCAGGACGGCACCGACAAGCAGTACTGCAAGATTCACCGCACCAAGGGCCATGACCTCCAGAGCTGCAAGAAGGTCGAGCAGCTTGTCCAGCAGCAAAAGGCTGAGTACAAGCGACGAGACAAGGAGAGGGCCCAAGGAGGCGCTGGAGAATCTGGCAAGAAGCGCGCCGGCTGGGGAGGACGCCGCGGCAAGGCCAAGCAGCGGCAAGGAGACAGACCTCCCCGCGGTCGCGATAAGGATGAAGATGAAGACGACGACGAAGACATGGATGATGTCGAGACCAGTGAGCAGGAGTTCCAGAAAGCCACAGAGGTCTTGTGCGTTGACGGCGGTGCTTCTCTGCATACTTCACACCGCCAACTCAAGCAGTGGGTGCGGGAAGTCAATGCGGCGGAACCACCTGTCGAGTCACGCAAGCTTCTGAAATGGTCCAGCACGCCTATCATCTTTGATATTGAGGACCACCCTGACCGCACAACTGCGGTCGGGTGCTTGCCGATGTTGGTTTCACCAACTATCCGCAACTTCAAGGTCACTAAAATGCTAGTTGACGGCAGGGCCGGCTTGAACCTGATCTCCTCCGTTGTACTCCAGAAACTCCAGATCCCTGACAGCGAGCTTGAAGAGACCGGCACATTCCAAGGAATCAACCCGGGAAGGAGCAAGCCGAAGGGGAAGGTCACGTTGCCAGTAACATTTGGCAGCGAGCTGAACTTCAGGACTGAGAGAGTCACTTTTGACGTTGCCGATATTCCATTGCCTTACAATGGGATGCTTGGCCGTCCAGCACTCGCCAAGTTCATGGCAGCCTCTCACTACGCATACAACATGCTGAAGATGCCAGGCCCGATAAGCGTCATCTCTGTCCCCGGCGACAAGAAGGATGCTCTTATCTGCGTCGACAAGATCTACCGGGAAGCGGCATCCGCGACAGACCGCAAGTCACTTGCCATTGAAGCTCCCGGGGGGAAGAAGAAGACCAAGTCCAGCAAGAGTTCTGATGCCCACTCCGGCAAGCGCACCTCTTCGGAGTGCTGCGCTGCCGTCGAGCACGCACCATCGAGCTCCACCGGCAAGTGTAAGAAGACAATGGCAGCTCCGCCAGAAACCAAGAAGGTGTCCGCCAAGGAGGACGGCACTGGTGGTACCTTCACCATCAGTGCCACTCTCGACCCTAAATAGGAAAGCGTGCTCATTGCTTTCCTGAGGGCGAACATCGACGTGTTTGTGTGGCAACCGTCTGACATCCCCGGTGTTCCCAGGAAAGTAATTGAGCACCATCTTGCCGTTTGTCCTCATGCACGGCCCGTCAACCAGAAGGTCAGGAAGCAAGCAGTGGAGCGCCAAGAATTCATTGTAGAAGAGATCAAGAAGTTGGAAGTAGCAGGCCTTGTCAGAGGGGTGCTCCATCCTACGTGGTTGGCCAATCCTGTAGTCGTGCGCAAGGCAAACGGGAAATGGAGACTGTGTATCGACTTTACTGATGTTAACAAAGTTTGTCCCAAAGACCCATTTCCTTTGCCGCGCATTGACCAGATTGTTGACTCCACAGCCGGATGTGATTTGCTTTCATTTCTTGATGCATACTCAGGACACCATCAGATCTTCATGGCAGAAGAGGATGAGGAGAAGACCGCATTCATTACTCCATGTGGCACGTACTGTTTCATACGGATGCCTTTCGGATTAAAAAATGCTGGTTCCACATTTGCAAGAGTAGTCCATGTCGCTCTTGAGCCACAAATACACAGAAATGTGGAAGCTTACATGGATGACATAGTGGTCAAGAGCAAGGACAGGGCAACTCGAATTCAAGATTTAGACGAGATCTTTGCAAATCTGCGCAAGATCAGCCTCAAGCTCAACCCCGAGAAGTGTGTGTTTGGAGTCCCTTCCGGCAAGCTTCTCGGGTTCTTCGTGTCTCAGCGGGGAGTTGAAGCTAATCCCGACAAGATCAAGGCCATTGAGCAGATTGAAGCACCAAAGCGCGTCAAGGATGTACAAAGACTTGCCGGTTGCGTGGCTGCTCTCAGCAGGTTTATCTCTAGATCTGCTGAGCGCGCCCTGCCATTTTTCAAATTATTGAAAAAGGCAGGTCCAATGAAATGGACTCCGGAAGCGGAGGCTGCGCTGCAAGACTTGAAGAGATACCTGTCCTCCCCTCCAATACTTGTCGCACCTAAACCACAAGAGAAGTTGCTGCTGTATATAGCAGCAACCAATCAAGTGGTTAGTGCTGCGTTAGTAGCAGAGAGGGAGGCAGATGACGAGCCAGCAACCACGGCAAGCACATCCAGCGACAAGCAAGGAGCTTCCCCGACAAGCTCTGGTCCCGACAAGGATGGATCTGCGCAGGCGCGCGAGGAGATACGGAAGAGAATGGTGCAACGCCCAGTTTACTTTGTCAGTTCCCTTCTGCAGGGGGCTAGGTCAAGGTACTCTGGCGTGCAAAAATTGCTTTGCGGCCTTCTCATGGCCTCGAGAAAGCTGCGCCATTACTTCCAAGCACAAGAGATCACAGTTGTTACTCGCTTTCCACTGAAGAGGATACTACAGAATCCAGAAGCGACAAGCAGGATTGTTGAGTGGGCACTGGAACTGTCAAGCTTTGGCCTCGAGTTTGCGAGTACTTCAACTATCCAAAGCAGAGCATTGGCAAAATTCATAGCAGAATGGACGCCAACACCAGATGAAGAAATTCCAGAAACGAGCATCCCCGTCAAGGAAGCAAGCAAAGAGTGGCTGATGTACTTTGATGGTGCCTTTTCGCTGCAAGGCGCCGGCGCTGGCATGCTGCTTGTCACACCCACCGGAGAGCACCTCAAGTACGTAGTCCAGATGCACTTTCCCAAGGAGCAAGCAACAAACAATACTGCAGAGTATGAAGGCTTGCTTGCCGGTCTCAGGATCGCGGCGGACCTTGGGATCAAGAAGCTCATTGTCAGGGGTGACTCGCAGCTTGTCATCCGCCAAGTGAACAAGAGCTATCAGAGTCCGTTGATGGAATCTTACGTCGACGAAGTGAGAAAGCTAGAAGAGCACTTTGGCGGCCTATAGATGGAGCATGTTCCAAGAGCTCAGAACGCCATTGCCGACGGCCTGTCAAAGTGCGCCGCACTTAAGTTACCTGTGGAACCAGGGATCTTTGTGCTCAAGCTGACTCAACCATCTGTAACGCCATCAACTGGACAGAGAAAGAAAAGGAAGTTGATTTCTGGAGACTATTTTTCGGCAGAGCTTCCCAAAGCCGCCGCCAAAAAGGTCCCCAAGATCAACGCCAAGAGCGCTGAGGAGCAATCTGCTCCGGCAAGCCCTAGGGTTTGTTCCGTTGAAGCACAAACTCCCGACAAGTTTTGCTCTGGCAAGCTTGCCGAGGAACGTCAAGCTCCGGCAGAGCTACAGGTTCTCGCCATAGAAGTGGATGTTCCCGCAGCAGCAGATTTGCCTTTAGTCCTTGTTGTCGAGCCGCAAGCTCCAGCATGGGCACAGCAGATTGTCCGTTTCCTTCAGACAGGAGAACTTCCCGAAGAGCAAGAAGAAGCGGAAAGAGTAGCCCGGCAGTCAAGTATGTACCAGTTCATCGACAAGACGCTGTACAGAAGAAGACTCAACGGTGTGAAATTGAAGTGTATTCACCAGGAAGACGGACAAAAGCTGTTGGCAGAGATACATGGAGGCATATGTGGTCACCACATTGGCGCAAGAGCACTTGTCGGCAAAGTATTCCGGCAAGGTTTCTTTTGGCCGACAGCCCTCCAGGATGCAACTGCACAAGTAACCAAGTGTGAAGCGTGCCAGTTCCATTCCAAGCAGATACACCAACCGGCTCAAGCTCTCCAGACGATCCCTTTATCCTGGCCAGTTTTGGTCTGGGGGCTCGACATCCTCGGCCCCTTTCCCCGAGCAGTCGGGGGCTTTGAGTACTTGTACGTTGCAATCGACAAGTTCACAAAGTGGCCGGAAGTGGAAGCAGTGAGGAACGTGACAACACAGTCAACAGTCAAGTTCTTCAGGTCGATTGTTTGCCGCTTCGGGATCCCTAACAGGATAATCACCGACAACGGTACGCAATTCACGAGCCGCACCTTCATGCAGTACGTCCAAGATCTTTGCGCCAAGGTTTGCTTCACCTCCGTTGCTCACCCGAGAAGCAACGGTCAAGCGGAGAGGGCAAATGCTGAAGTGCTGCGTGGGCTCAAGACCAGGACTTTCGACAAGATGTACAAGTGCGGAAGAAACTGGATTGAGGAGCTGCCGGTGGTTCTTTGGTCGATCAGGATGACGCCAAATCGAGCCACTGGCCAGACACCTTTCGCTCTAGTCTATGGAGCAGAGGCAGTTCTCCCCACGGAACTCGTATACGGGTCACCTCGAGTGCTCGCTTATGATGAGCTTGAGCAAGAGCAGCTGCGACAAGATGACGCGCTGCTCCTTGAGGAAGACCGTCTTCAGGCTGCTGTGCGAGCTGCTCGCTACCAGCAAGCTTTGCGCCGCTACCATAGCCGCAAAGTTAACGCCAGAAGTCTCGAGGAAGGCGACCTTGTTCTTCGGCGTGTTCAGTCCGCCAAGAATTCCAACAAGTTGACACCGAAGTGGGAAGGCCCTTACCGGGTGAAACGAGTCATTCCGGTGAGCAACTCCTGGAACATTGAGCATCTTCGAAAGTTTTACCCGTAAGGCGCGGTTGCCGGAACCCGTTCCATCAACCACCTTTTGTACAAGTCTTGCCGCTGTTGCATTAATCCTCTGTACAAAGCCGGGCGCAGACCCCATGCATAAGTAAAGCTCATGTGCTCCGCACATCTTGTCAATTTCATGCTTCCTATATTTTGCATATGTGATCTGACACTTTGTGCAGCACCTACTCCCCGGTAAGCAATAACGAGTCGTAAGGCTCCATATCTTTATTTTCTCTTCTTTCTTTTTTCTCAAGGAAAGAAAGGTTCCCTCGCCCACAAGTTT